>NW_025721123.1:600000-868614 GCF_922984935.1 Meles meles
TCATCAAGTGAACATAGGTAAGATCTACCCATAATAACTTGGGTTCCCTTATGTCCATCAAATAACAGGATTGGGTTTGTCCCTGAACAATTTCTTATGAGATGAAATTGATGTATCCAAGATTGGGCGTCAGAAACACTTGAAGTACCATAACTTATACAAGAAAATCTCCATGTGCCACTAATGTTGTATTCATGTCTCTCCACCATCTCATACTTAGGGCAAAGTAAGGGATTCACTAATAACTAGCAGATAGAAAAGGAAAAATATTGAAACATGAAGAATTGGTGTTGTAGCTTTGTAGGTTATGGCTTTGAAAGACAGTAGTGATGGAAAATAGGTCCAATAATTAGAACTTTTCATATGCACCTGATCTTCACTTTTTGTGGAAGAGAAATGCTTCAAAGTTAGAATAACTCTAATAGCCTTGTGTAGTGACAACCGACTTGGCAGATTGCCTAGAAATATGGATGTAGCATAGCTGATAAGTTGGAAACTGGGACTACTTGTAGTATGTGAGTGGACACATTGCAGTGGCCATTAAATGAGAGTATCTAGGTATTTCATGAAAACACTCCTAAGGGAACATCCACTAAAGGTAAAGTACTAAACAAAATAGGAAAAAAAGATTATTCTTTTGATATTGCTGGTAAATGGGCATAATAATGTAGTATTTGCCATCTTTTCAAGGGTGGAGTTTATGAAGAGGCCCCACGTCATGGACTCCTACTCACCAATGTTGATCTAAATACCATCACTGACAAGTTTACAACTAGTTAGTGATAAAAGATCAAAGCTGAGCCTGATGAGACACGATCTCAGCAAGACACCACCATTGGTCAATTGATGCCAGAATAATATTTTAGATCATTTGTTCATGATATAAATTCATTTTGATTGATAGAATAGATAGATAGATAGAGGCAAATAAATTTTACAGAAGTGGAGTATTCCTTGCCCCCATGACATTAAGCACTGCAACTGAGGGCTTGTAGTATGTTTTATCCACTCACACTGGAAAGTATGCAACATTTCATCAGATCAAAAAATTCAAAAGCACAGGAGGTGTAACAGTGGGCACATCACCATGGGTTCACTGCTGTATCACACACTGTACTACCCAAAACTTTCCAGTATGAATGCACATTGAAACAGTTTGTTGAAGACACCACTGAGGTGACACTTTAGATTGTTAGGGATGACACCCTATGTGGGTAAGGAGTCCTTTTCCTAAAAGTATTATTTTAAATCATTGTATGTTAGAGGATTTTGTATATTCATTTGGCAGAATATATAGGTCTAATAATCAAGACATGGTGGTGTGACAACATTTAACATTGTAACTAGTGGCTAACTGGGAATATTTGTGCTTACACCTCCCTCAACTAGCTAGATGAGAGTTTCTGTTTACCAAAGGGTGAACAATGCTATCATGGGGAACTATGAAAATTCCATTGCATTTTTTAGAATTTTATTTTATTTTTTCAGTATTCCAAGATTCATTGTTTATGCACCACACCCAGTGCTCCATGCAAGACGTGCCACCCTTAATACCCATCACCAGGCTGACCCAATACCCCACCCCTCTCTCCTCCAAAACCCTCAGTTTGTTTCTCAGAGTCCACAGTCTCGCATGGTTTACCTACCCCTCTGATATCCCCCAACTCACTTCTCCTCTCATTCTCCCAATGTTCTCCATGTTATTTCTTATGCTTCACAAGTAAGTGAAACCATATGATAATTGATTTTCTCTGCTTGACTTATTTCACTCAGCATTATCTCCTCCACTCCCATCCATGTTGATACAAAAGTTGGGCATTCATCCATTCGATGGAGACTTAATACTCCATTGCATATATGGACCATATCATTTTATCCATTCGTCCTTTGAAGGGCATCTTGGCTCTTTCCACAGTTTGGCGACTGTGGCCATTTCTGCTATGAACATTGGGGTACAGATGGCCCTTCTTTTCACTACCTCTGTATCTTTGGTGTAAATACCCACTAGTGAAATTGTAGGGTCATAGGGTAGCTCTATTTTTAATTTCTTAAGGAATCTCCACACAGTTTTCCAAAGTGGCTGCACCAACTTGCATTCCCACCAAAAGTTTAAGAGAGTTCCCCTTTCTCCACATCCTCTCCAACACTTGTTGTTTACTGTCTTGTTAATTTTGGCCATTCTAATTGATTTAAGGTGGTATCTCAATGTGGCTGCACAGCAAAGGAAACAGTCAGCAAAACAAAGAGGCAACACACGGAATGGGAGAAGATATTCACAAATGACACTACAGACAAAGGGCTGATATCCAAAATCTATAAAGAACTCCTCAAATTTAACTTTCAAAAAACAGAGAATCATGTCCAAAAATGGGCAGAAAACATGAACAGACACTTCTCCAAAGAAGACATACATTTAGCTAACAGACACATGAAAAAATGTTCATCATCATTAACCATCAGGGAGATTCAAATCAAAACCACATTAGGATACCACCTTACACCATTGTATTTTAAGATATTTCTGTTCCCTAAGAACTCTGAGCTGATCATGCTAAGTAATAAGCAAAGAGAGAAGTCACCAAGGTAACTGACCTTGTCAGTAGGAGATATCAGAGCTACTATTGAATAGAAAGTTTGGGGAAGAATATGTTTTGCTACCCAAGTGATACGTTTGGATATCTCATTGGATCTCTCATGGTACATTCTTGTCCGATTTTAAACAGTAAGAGGACAAATATATTAAGCAAAGGAATAAAATTCTAGGTTACATTACAGGTAAACTATTTGTCCCTTCCTTGTAGAGTCAGCATCTGGTTTTTCAATTAACTTTCCCTTTCAATTTCTTCTAGAGAAATAAGGGCTGTTACATACTGTAAATTGTCTTAGAAGAGATACTAGTAATTATGTTTATTTGTTTTATGTTACATACTATTCCATAATACTATTCTGTCAGAAAAGTGTTTCTCCCAGTAATTATACATTAAGTCCACATGACATGTAATGAATATATTCTTGGAAAAATGATGGATTGATTCCCCCAGTGCTTGGGAATGCTGCCAGCACATAGACTTCAGCTATCAGTCCACTGCAGACTCTACTGAAATGAGCTTTGATCAGAAGAACTATTTCATTCAAGATAACCCTCACTTCCTGACTATAGCAGGCACTGTATTGTCAATGTGGGATCTTAAAGATGAGCCATAGTCTCAACACGGGTACATTATAAATCACCCTGTGGTTTCACTGAAGAGCTCTGCAGAGCTCACATTGCAATTTAACTCCCTCTCTATTTCTCCCCCCAACCAGTTATTAATCTTTAAAAATTCTCAGTAGGTTTCATAGATTCTAATATTTGAATATGTTTAATGGAGAACTAATTTGCATCATGGAAATCCTAACCCATAGCCAGCACCTCTTCACTACTTTGAGTGTTTTTGAATGTCAAGGTATAGAATGTTTATATAAATGATATACTAAAAATGTATCTGTATAAGTCCTACTTAATATTCATAAGGGTACAGTTTATATAATTTGATGGTGGATTAAGATGAGAGAGATAATTAGTATCTTTAAGCCATGAAAATTTTACACAGAGAATAAAATTTTACATAGAGAATAACTACAGTTCCAAGTAGAATTTATGAAAAATGTTATCATTTTTTATTCCCTTGTGTCAATAGACAAAATACACATTGTTACAAAACTACAGAGTAAAATATGATCAAATCTCACTTATATTCATAATCTCCTCATGTAATGGCATACATATCAATATTTCATGCTCTGTCATTAAACATAATTCTTGAATTGTTAAGGATTTTGAGAATTAGAGAAACTTCAAACATAAAACATTTCCTCAATTTTGGAAGTGGATATGATTAGGCAGCCATAAATGGATTTTAATCTTAAATTTTAAAGAGAAATCTATGAGTTTAAAATGGAGATATAGATATAATAGTAATTTTATGAAAATGACCTTTGTAGAATTATTTTATGTCCATTATATGCCATCTTAAGTTATATTTCTGTAACAAAATACCTCAATATTGGAATAGTTAACCAAAAAAATCACATTATGCCCTAGTAACCTCCATGGCTCAGTGATAGTTTTGTTTATCATTATCTTTATTTAGAATCTCAGGTTGAAAGAATGAAATATTCTTTGGGATTTTGTCAAGTTTGTTGCAAAGGGACAAATATACCTAGCCAAAAAATACATAATAGGTCTTAACATTTTTACTTGGAAATGTTCATTTTATTTCTGTTCACATATTTTGACCAAAAAATAAAGGCCAAGCCTGGTATAAAGGAAGGCTAGTGGGACAATTCTTCTGTAGTTTTGGACTCTGATAGGATAAGATCATACCAACAGTTACTGCCATATAAATAAAATATTACAAAGTCTTGGTAATCCACTAACTTTCTCTATTGGGATACTTGTCAGCAGAAAATTATTAGCTTCTCTTCATGTCTTCTCTTCAAGGCACAAGAAAAAAGATTAATTGTTGGGGCAAGCATCCAATTAAGGGGATAGTAATTTCCCATAGTGTTAGGAATAAATCTCTGTTGATTGTAGGTATGTAAAGTTTTCTTGTCCTCAAGAGAGATCAGAAGATAGGTCCAATTGCCAAATGGGAAAACCAGGTCCCAAAGGTCCTAGGATAATAGGCAATAAGATAAGATAGAACCAATCTTCACTACAACATAAACAATGCCATCATGGAAATATTGTTCTATCTTGGAGACACAGTAAAATAGATGCTGCCATAATTGCCATGATATATTTGTGTGTAATTGTGTCATCATAGGAGAAATAAAGGCCAACCTTTAACAAAGAAGCCAAATTGGCCCCATATTTAAAATAATGGGATCTGATCTTCATTATTTCCCTTCTTGCATGTGGGGTTGGCTTAATTTGTTGCTAATTCTCCAGTTCTTTAAGGTGTAGAGACAGCTGGTGTATTCTGGATTTTTCAATTTTTTTGAGGGAAGCTTGGATGGCTATGTATTTCCCCCTTAGGACTTTCTTTGCTGTATCCCATGGGTTTTGGACCGAAGTGTCTTCATTCTCATTGGTTTCCATGAATTGTTTAAGTTCTTCTTTGATTTCCTGGTTGATCCAAGCATGCCTTTTTTTTTTTTTTAACATATATCACTTTATTTTTTTTTCTTTTCAGCATAACAGTGTTCATTATTTTTGCACCACACCCAGTGCTCCATGCAACACATGCCCACACTAATACCCACCACCTTGTTCCCTCAACCTCCCACCCCCCGCCCCTTCTAGACCCTCAGGTTGTTTTTCAGAGTCCATAGTCTCTCATGGTTCACCTCCCCTTCCAATTTCCCTCAACTCCCTTCTCCTCTCCATCTCCCCATGTCCTCTATGTTATTTGTTATGCTCCACAAATAAGTGAAACAATATGATACTTGACTCTCTCTGCTTGACTTATTTCACTCAGCATAATCTCTTCCAGTCCCGTCCATGTTGCTACAAAAGTTGGGTATCCAAGCATTCTTAACCAAGGTGGTCGTTAGCTTCCAGGTGTTTGAATTCCTTCTAAATTTTCCTAGTGGTTGAGCTCCAGTTTCAAAGCATCGTGATCTGAGAATATGCAGGGAATGATCTCAGTCTTTTGGTATCAGTTGAGTCCTGATTTGTGACTCAGTATGTGGTCTTCTGGAGAAGGTTCCATATGCACTTGAGAAGAATGAATACTCTGTTGTTTTAGGGTGGAATGTTCTGTATATGTCTATGAGGTCCATCTGGTCCATTGTGTCATTCAATGCTCTTGTTTCTTTATTGATTTTCTGCTTGGATGATATGTCTGTTACTGACAGTGGCGTGTTAAGATCTCCTGCTATTAATGTATTCATATCAATATGATTCTTTATCCTGATTGACAGTTTTCTTATGTAACTGGCTGCTCCCATATTGGGGGCATAAATATTTACAATTGTTAGATCATCTTGGTGGATAATCCCTTTAAGAATTATATAGTGTCCTTCTGTACCTCTGCCTAGTCTTTAGTTTAACAGCTAATTTATCTGATATGAGAATAGCCACCCCAGCCTTCTTTTGAGGCCCATTGGCATGAAAGATGCTTCTCCATCCCTTCACTTTCAGTCTGGGTGTATCCTTAGGTTCAAAATGGGTCTCTTGTAGACAACATATGGATAAGTCCTGTCGTTTTGTCCAATCTGCAACCCTGTGTCATTTTATGGGCGCATTTAGGCCATTCATGTTGAGAGTGCTTATTGAGAGATACATTTTTATTGCCATCGTGCTACCTGTGAAGTCGTTGTTTCTATACTTTGTCTCCATATATTTTTTTTTTATTTTTTATCTCCATATATTTTTGTTCAATGATATTCTTGGGGTTTTTACTCTTTTATAGAACCCCCCCCTTAATATTTATTTCAGTGGTAGCTTGGTGGTCCCATGCTCTTTTAAACCTTGCTTGTCTTGGAAGCTTTTTATCTCTCATCCATTTTGAATGTCAGTCTCGCTGGATAAAGTATTCTTGGCTGCATGTTCTTCTAATTTAGTGCCCTGAATATGTCTTTCCAGCTCTTTCTGGCTTGCCAGGTTTCTGTGGACAGGTCTGATGTTATTCTGATGGGCTTTCCTCTGTATGTAAGGTATTTCTTCCCCCTAACTGCTTCAAGAACTCCTGTCTAAAATATGATTCATCATTTTCACAATCAGGTGTCTCAAGGTCTTTCAAGATTCTATGATCTTGGGGGCAGACCTTTTCTGCCTCTAGGACATGATCACAGGTTCCATTCCCCAGATTGGGAAAATTTTTTTTAAAGGTTTCATTTATTTACTTGACAGACAGAGATCAGAAGTAGGCAAAGAGGCAGGCAGAGAGAGAGGAGGAAGCAGGCTCCCTGCCAAGCAGAGAGCCCGATGCGGGGCTCGATCCCAGGACTCTGGGATCATGACCTGAGCCGAAGGCAGAGGCTTTAACCCACTGAGCCACCCACGCACCCCCAGATTGGGAAAATTTTAATGGAGAATTTGTTCAACTATATCTTCTAGTCTTCTTTCTTTCTCCTCCCCCTCAGGGATTCCAATAATCTGATGTTGGGATGTTTCATGGCATCCTTTACTTCCCTAATTCTGTTTTCATGGCTTCTAAGCTGTTTATTCCAGGCCTCTTCCTGGTCATTTTTCTCTATCATTTTGTTCTCTGGATCACTAATTCTATCTTCTCCCTCAGTTACCCTAGATGTTTGAGAATTTAGATTAGATTGGAACTCATTGATAGCATTTTTAACTTCTTCCATGGTGGCTTTCACTTCTGCCCTAATTGATTCCACGTTGTCATTAATGGTTTTCTCCAACCTAGCCATTGCCTGGGTATTTACCCCAAAGATACAGAAGTAGTGAAAAGAAAGGCCATCTGTACCCCAATGTTTGTAACAGCAATGGCCACATTCGCCAAACTGTGGAAAGAACCAAGATGCCCTTCAACAAACAAATGGATAAAGAAGATGTGGTCCATATATGCAATGGAGTATTGTGCCTCCACCAGAAAGATGAATTCCCAACTTATATCAACATGGACAGGACTGGAAGAGATTATGCTAAGTGAATTAAGTCAAGCAGAGAGAGTCAATTATCATATGGTTTTACTTATTTGTGGAGCATAGGGAGTAATATGGAGTACATGGGGAAATGGAGATGAGAAATTATTTGGGAGAAATTGGAGGGGGATATGAACCATGAAAGAGTGTGGACTCTGAGAAACAAACTGAGGGTTTTGTAGGGGAGGGGCTTGGGGAGTTGGTTGAGCCTGGTGGTGGGTATTGTGGAGGGCACTTATTGCATGGAGCACTGGGTGTGGTGTATAAACAATGAATTCTGGAACACTGAAAAGAAGTTAAAAAATGGTATCTGGTTAATGCAGATTTTACCAATAAATTAAGTTTCCAAACTCATGCACAGTCTCCAATTAGATAAAATACCTCATGCTTAAGACTGCGTAGTGTATTTTCACAAACGGACTTACTAACAGCAACATGTCAATTTAGTGCCACAACAGAGGGTAATATATCTTCATTGGTTTCTTTTTTTCTTATTTTTTTCTTATTATGTTCAATTAGCCAACATGAAGTACACCATTAATTTTTGATGTAGTGCTCAATGATTCATTAGTTTTGTATAACACCCCATTCTCATCATATCGTGGGTCCTCCTTAATACCCAACACCCAGTTACCCCATTCCTCCACCCCACTCCCTTCTGTAAACCTCACTTTGGTTTCCAGAGTCCAGGGTCTCTCATAGTTTGTCTTTCTTTCTGATTTCTTCCCATTCAGTTTTCCCTCCATTCCCCTGTTTTTATCTGTACTATTGCTATGTTCCACGTATGAGTGAAACCATATGATAATTGTCTTTCTCTGCTTGACTTGTTTCACTTAGCATAATCCCCTCCAGTTCCATCTATGTTGATACAAATGGTGGGTATTCATGCTTTCTCATGGCTGAGTAATATTCCATTGTATATATGACCCACATCTTCTTTATCCATTCACCTGTTGAAAGACATCTCAGCTCCTCCCACAGTTTGGCTACTGTGTACATTCCTACTGTGAACGTTGGTATATGTGTGCCTCTTCTTTTTACTACATCTGCGTCTTTGGGGTAGTAGTGCAATTGCTAGATGGTATGGTATCTGTAATTTTAATGTCTTGAGGAACCTCCATACTGTTTTCCAGAGTGGCTCTACCAGCTTGTGTTCCCACCAACAGTCGAAAAGGTTTCCCCTTTCTCCACATACTCACTAACACCTCTTGTTTCCTACCTTGTTAATTTTAACCATTCTGACTTGTGTGAGGTGGTATCTCATTGTGTCTTTCATTTGTATTTCGCTGATAGCAAGTGATGTGGAGCATTTTTTCATGTGTCTGTTGGCTGTTTGTATGTCTTCTTTAGAGAAGTGACTGTTCATGTCTTCTGCCCATTTTTTAACTGGATTATTTGTTTTTTGAGGAACTGAGTTTGATACATTCTTTCTAGATCTTGGATATCAGTCCTTTATTTCCAATGTGATTTGCAACTTGCAATAATCTTCTTCCATTCTCTGGGTTGCATGGGTTGCATCTTAGTTTTGTTGACTGTTTCCTTTGCTGTGCAGAAGCTTTTTCATCTAGAGGGAAGTACATAGTGGCTCTTCATTAGTTTCTTCTTCTTTATTTTTTAAAGATTTTGTTTATTTATTTGACAGAGAGAGAGAGCAAGAGAGGGAACACAAGCAGGGGGAGTGGGATAGGGAGAAAGAGACCTCCGACTGAACAGGGAGCCTGACATGGGGCTCTATCCCAGGACCCCAGGATCATGACCTGAGCCAGACACTAAATGACTGAGCCACCCAGGTACCACTCTTCATTGGTTTCTAACAAATCATTATATATTCCAAGTATTGTCACAGATGATGTGTTCATTTATGAACTTAAGCATGTTCATTGATGAAAATTAATTCAGTTTCTCACAATTTGTGTATTTTTCTGTATATTTGATTTGTGAACTTTTCCATAAAAAGTAGTTTTGTATAATTATCAATACACCATACATTTTACTTTTTAAGATTTATTTATTTGACAGAGAGAGAGAGAGAACACAAGCAGGAAGAGAGGCAGGGAAAGAAGCAGGCTCCCCACTGAGCCTGACGTGGGGCTTGATCCTAGGACCCTGAGATCATGACCTGAGTTGAAGGCAGCAGCTTAACCCACTGAGCCACCCAGGCGCCCCCCATTTTACTTTTTTAATGTAAATATTAACATCTAAATATTATAATCATTCTTTTCTTTTAACCTGCATAGAGTCATCATAAAATATATAATAATGTTTACCTCTCCTCTTGATTAAAATTTGTTCATCTAACAGGTGAATATTTCAGTCTATATCAATGTGTTTGCTTTGGGATGTTTATGGAAAAACTTGGTGGAAAAAACTCTACATTTGTTATTGAATTAATTTATGTTCTTCTTAACAATGTATGATAATTTCAGTTTCAGTTCCTCCTAACTAATGTAGAGTTCCAACAACTGATCTTCAAAGTTCTTCTACTTAATATTATTTTTATTTGAATTTTAAAAATTTTATCTGTTCGGTGGTGCCTGGGTGGTTTAGCCAACTGAGCATCTGACTCTTGATTTCAGCTCAAGTCATGATCTCAGGGTGGTGAAATCAAGTCCCGTGTTGGGGTCCCTAGTCAACAGGAAGTGTGTTACTGTCCCTCTGCCCCCTCCTTTGGCTCACTCCTGTTTCTCACTTCTCTCTCAAATAAAAAATAAAATCTTAGAAAAATAAAATTACAAATCTTTGACCACATGAGTAATGATTATTTTCCCTTCAGCTTTTGTTTTTATCTTTTACATTCTTTAGGCTAAGATTTAAAGAGATCCTATCTTTTAATTCAGTTTAAATCCCGTGGACTGTATTTATGATGATGGCTTGCATTCACTCTACATGACCCTCCGTATGCTCTGGTTAATCTCCTTGCAGCCCCATACCCATTTAAGCCTAACATCCTTTGTTCTGATCACATGCTTCTTTATGGGACTGGGGAAAAAGTAATAACTAGTGAACGGAACCATTTTAATTGGTAAACTTTACTGGATTTTTAAATTTCAAGAACAGTTGTATTCATATACAGTCCTGTCAATGTTTTTCTTTATAGATAACTATTATATACCATTGTCATTTTCCTGAAACCTTGAATGTCTTCCATTTCCACATTACTTTAATCTGATTACTTGTGTTCTATTTTAATAAAAATATTAAAATCTTTAAAACACTTCCAAATCTGAGTTATTGCCACACATTCACCTACAAATTTCCATGTATTCATTGTATTCCATCCTGTCAGTGTGGAGATATTATGCACACATGCAGGTAAGGCCACCTTTTCCTCATGTAAACAAAATTCCTATCCCCTCACCTATGCCAACAAAATATCAATGCTCAGTCCTGTTCATACTACAAGAAACATTTGACAAATCCATTATTCCCTGCTCAGTGGTGTGGTTTATAACTTGTCTTAAAGAACTCTTGATTTTTTTTTTCTTCATCTTTATTCATGACTCCTTTTCCTTTTCTTGAAAAGTTTCTCCCAATTTTTTGACGCTGGAGTTTCCCACAATTCAATGTTTTCTTTCTTCTATTTAGGGATTAAATTTCAGAAATATCATATACTTTTTGTTTGTTTGTTTGTTTCTCCAAGTCTTTGCCTTTCTGTGCCAACTCTCAAATTTAATTCTCTATCTAAGATATTCCTTCTAGATATAGCTATATATTTTTAACCACCATCTTTATGTCTACCTTTGGGAGATTTGGGCGTCTAATACAATCTCAATATTTCAAGATTGAGATCCTTATCCTGTCCACCTACTGAATGTCCCTACCTGGTTTACAAGATGGGAATTACATATTCTCAGATTCTAGATGTTACCTTTTATCTCTGTTGTCAACAATGGAGCCAGTGCAATCCAGTAAAACCTAGAAATTTGTCCTCTGGTCAAAACTCTTCAGAGACTCCTTATTTCACACATAGCCTTCACAGTGGTGTATAAACCTGATAAATTGAGTCTATTCTCTTCACTTCTAATTGAGCAGGACCTCCTACTGCTTTTTCCATCATTCCACAAGTTTCATACTGGCTGCCTTTTTGCATTCAAACAGGCCAAGAATGTCACTCTGTAAGGTCATTGTCTGATCTCTTCTATCAGAGTGTCTTCTCCACATATGTCTATATAGCCTAAAATTTCTTTCCATTTTCTGATCACACATTAGCTCTTTTAAAATGCAAACTTTTAAGAACTCCCAAACCACTGTGTCTTACAGATTTTATTTTGTATTATTTCCATATTATTCATTACTTTAACATTAACTCAGTTTATGTAAGTGTCAACCTCCTAAAATGTTAGCTCACCATTGTTAGAAATCTTGTGTGTTTTTCTTACTAATGTATCCACAAAAATTTGAATAATTCCTAGTAATCAGCCAATACATATTTGATTAATGGATTAAACAATCTAGGTTAATGCACACTGTAATGTCTAATGTTGAAAATTTGTTTATATTTTTTATTTTATTTTATATGAGTGGAACTGCAAATAGCAAAGATTAGAGTTAATTGAATTCGAGGAAATGGAGATGATAGGTGAGTCATAAAGAAAATTGAATTAAGGGATAATTAAGATAGTTGGAAGACAAAGAAAATTGTAGAACACTATGGTTAAAAAATTAACAAAAGAATTTGTAGAAAAAAAAAACTTTTGCATACTAAATATAGAGGCATTATATCCAGAATCCAAATGGCTTCTGTTGGCTCATTCAGCAAGTGACAGAACCAAAATATTTGATTTTTATTTCCTTATTTTTTATGATTTTATTTATTTGTCAAACAGAGAGAGAGAGAGAGTGCACAGGCAGGAAGAGTGGTAGGCAGAGGCAGAGAGAGAAGCAGGTTCCCCTCCAAATAAGGAGCCGGATGTGAGACTCAGTCCCAGGATGCTGGGATAATGACCTGAGCTAAAGGCAGCTGCTTAACCAAATGAGCCATCCAGGCATCCCCAAATATTTTATTTTTAAATAATTCAACAAGATGAACTTTATATCCTTTCCTTATGCTGTACATAATAGGTTGGATGAACAACTGTATAGAATACAAGCACTAAGAGAGAATATCAGTTGCTAACTTAAATAAACCCCTGAATCAGCACCAGGGGAAAACCCAAATCAAACCAAACAAAACTAAAACAAACAAACAAACAAACAATGATGAATGGGTGAAGAATACGCAGACAGAAGTCTTTGGACTCTCCCTTAGTAGATAGCATTTTCGGAACAGTAGACACTATGTGAAAATATGAGAGAAGAATGGAGATAAAACAGACAAAACTCAATGAAGAAATAATGACAACTACTTGGATCTCAATCCATCACTCACCTAAGCAAAAAAACAATGAGTAAGAAGGGACCATTTAGTGTAGGGGCCTGGTTAGCCAGAGGAACTTACTTGTAAACCCCAGATATAGGGGTGGGCCAGGCCAGATAGCCGTATCTAATCAGTGGGGTGTGCATATATTAACTGTGGTGAGTTGAAATCTCATTGGCCACCTGTGTGTGGGCCGGGCTCAACCACCTCTATAAAGGTTAGTCTGTGAGGCTGGGGAGTAGTAGGAGTTAGAATAGCTGTTGGAGTAGTGGGAGGAGTTAGAATAGCCGTTGGAGTAGTGGGAGGAGTTAGAATAGCCATTGGAGTAGTGGGAGGAGTTAGAATGGCCGTTGGAGTAGTGGGAGGAGTTAGAATAGCCATTAGAGAAGCAGGAGGAGTTAGAATAGCAGTTAGAATAGCCATTAGAGTAGCTGTTAAAGTAGCCTTTCGGAGCCATTAGAGTAGCCATTAGGGTAGCTTTTGGGAGCCATTAGGGTAGTCATAGGAGTGATAGTGGTGGGATCGTCAGGAGTATTGGAGCTTGAGGATAATCAGGAGCATCAGGAGCAGCATTGCTGGGAGCGGCACCACCCCAAGCAGCAGCGCCGCCACGAGTTTTCTCGCTGCCTGCCACCCACCTCGCTGCAGCCCCGCCATGACCAGCCTCGCTGCCCTGAGCCACGGCCTTGCCAGAGCGGCCTCGCCCAAGCAGCCTAACTGGAGCACGTCATTCCAGGGAGCGGCCTCTTCAGTGAGCGGCCTGGTCCAGAGCGGCCTCTTCATCATTGGGAGCAGCCTTCATCCAGCGTGTGGCCTCGTCCAGAGTGGTCTTGTCTGGGGAACAGCCTTGCTCTCCTTGTTGGAGTGGCATCATGGGGAGCAGAGTCTGTGTCATCAGGGTTGTCGTCCTCATCATCCTCACCTCTTTGTAATCAGGAGTGGCATCCTCGTCGTCATTGCCTCTTCATAAGAGATAGCCCCGACCAGTCGGTTTGATTTTTGATGCTTGGCATGAAATAAAGCTTTGCTTGATTTTCGCTTTGTGTCAGTCTCATTCCTTTGACCACGGACCCTAACATTTAGAAGAACTGACACACCAGACTGGATACCTTGGGGATATGAGAGCGCTGTGGATGTTTGAAGAATTCAAGACATCCCACTGCTGAGCCAAGTACTAGTGGCCATGTTGATGCATATGTCCCTCTTCATTATGATTTCAGAGTGCAGAGAGTGTCAGATGATCACATAACAATCCTAGAACTTCACGGTGAGCAAGGTTCTTTCTGTGTAGATCAAAGAAACCATACAGAGGAAATAAAGAATGATAATGAGGGGAGACAAGATGGCAGGGAATCAGGAGGAGGTGCCATTTCAACCTGTACCCTAAAGTGAGCTGATTACCTACCGAAGAACTCTGATCACCCATCAAATCAGCCTGAGATCAGAATTATACATGTCTGGATCTCTACATAGGCATAAGATTCCAGTGGGCAGGTAAAGCAGAGTGGGAATGTCAGACTGATATTGGAAGATAAACAAAAGGGGGAGGGATCCACCAGAGGTGACTGATTGGAAAGTAATACCCCAATACGAGAGTGCTCTGCATCTGGGGACCAGCATTATCTTGGAGTCTGGTTGAAAGCACTCAAAAAGAATAAAAGGTCGCAGGGGGAAATTGTGGGAATTGGGGCCGTTAGGGACAGGGGCTTAAGTCCCCGAACCCAGGACAGCCTCACCTGGTGCTGAGCCAGAGAGAGTTCGGCGGAGAAACCAGCTTTTGGCCCCTGAGCCACCAGCGTGCCAGAAAGTGCATGGGGTCTGGCTCCTGTGAGGGGCTGGGAGCCTTGCCAGCTGGCAGAAGCACAGCCTTTTTGCAGTACCCACGCGAGTGCTGTATCCTGCTATCAGAGTCTGAGTTGCGCCCCGTGTCCTGCCCTGAGAGAGGTGCACGCAGGTGCCAGCCTGGTGCTCTCGGACCCAGAAAGACCAGGCACTCCTAGCCCAGGCCAGTGGGAAAATCTCAGTGTGCAATCGCTGCTTGGAACCTCTCTGGTGGTCCTGAGCTGCCCAGATAGCCGCGTTATTGTGGTTTTGGGTACAAGCAGGAGTTCCTGTGTCCCCAGGGACCGTGACTCAGAACATGCTCAGCCACCGGTTGAGGGGGAAATTATGAGCTCTGCAGCACCCAGAGGGAAACAGACTGGGGCTTCTCTCACACAGGGAGGTCTGGGTGCATTTTGCTTTCCTCCAAACCTCCAAAAACCATCAAAACCTGTCAAGACAAGAGAAAAAAAAAACTCAAAATGAACAAACAAACATAAAAACCTCCAAAGAACAAAAGCATGAAAAACCGGTTTCCACAGAGCCCACAGCCTTGAGGGGGTCAGGAGGATTAACTCAGGGAACATAGCCTAAAAACCCAAGTGGCAGGCCCCTCCCCCAGAAAGCCAACCAGGAAAAAAAAAGACAAAAAAAAGATGACAAGAGAACAACCACCACAACTTCATAGATACAACTTTTATTTTTAATTCGTTCCCACTATTCTGATTCATTATTTAAATATAGATAATTTTTAACCTATTTACCATCACAGTGAGATGTCCAGTACATCAAATTCCATAATAACTTTCTAACCTGAACATTATGATACACATACCCGTGTTTTTCTTATGCTTTTCTATTTTTAAATTTTTTAAAAATTTACTTAAGTTTAGTTTATACATTTTTATTTTATTGTTTAACATTCATATAGAGTTAAACTTCAAGGTAATACCCTTTCCCCAATCAATGCTACCCCTATAGGTAAACCAATTTTTAATATCCCTTTATCTTAGGAAAGTTGACTCCTTTAAAAAGATATCAAGATACATCCAGGAAGAATCAAAATAACCTTGCTCACGGTGACTGACAAATTATAACCATTCTCGCAACTTTTTCTTCCACCAGTGCTTCTGTGTATTTGTGTTTGTCCTGATAGTATATAAATCTTATACTTGGGATTCTTTGACAAGGTTCTTTTTTGCTTTTTGCTTTTATATATATATATATATATATATATATATATATATATATATATAAAAGCAATAAGCAAAAAGCAAAAAGAAAAAAAGATATGTATATATATATAGCAATACTATAATATAGTATATACCATAATATAGATATATAATATATTATATATTATATACATTATATATAATATATATAATATTATATATATACATATATAATATATATACATTATATATATTATATGTATAATATATTATATATATTGTATACATTATATATAGATATCTACATATAATACATATAGATATATATAGCTATACTATATAATAGATATATATTATATATCTATATATCTATATATATATACATATATATCTATATATATATCTATATATATCTATATATCTATATATATATACATATATATCTATATATATATCTATATATATCTATATATCTATATATATAATAATACAATATATTTATATATTATATATCTATTATATAAATATATTGTATTATTATAAATGTATATATATAATGAATTTTATACATTATATACATTATATATAATTATATAATGTATGTAATTATATATAATTGTATATTATACAATTATATATAAAGCGTAGAATGTATATGTATATGTATACATTATATATAATTATATATAATATATAAAATGTATATGTATATGTATATGTATAATGTATATGTATATATGTATGATATATATGTATATATGTATTATATACATTATACACATTATACATATATACATAAATAAAATGTATATGTATATTTATATGTATATGTGTATATGTATAATATATATATGTATTATATACATTATACACATTATACACATATACATTATATACATATATACATACAATTATATATGTATATAATGTATATATAATATATAATATATTATATATCTATATTATAGTATAGCTATATATATGCCCTCTTGTCATATACTTGTTTTTTCAATTTATTTTAATTTCTTTCAGGGTAACAGTATTCATTGTTTTTGCAAGACACCCAGTGCTCCATGCAATACGTGCCTTCCCTATTACCCACCACCTGGTTCCCGAACCTCCCACCCCCCCCCCTTCAAAACCATCAGGGTGTTTTTCAGAGTCCATAGTCTCTCATAGTTCATCTCCCCTTCCAATTTCCCTCAACTCCCTTCTCCCCTCCATCTCCCCATGCCCTCCATGTTATTTGTTATGCTCCACAAAGAAGTGAAACCGTATGATACTTGACTCTCTCTGCTTGACTTATTTCACTCAGCATAATCTCTTCCAGTTCCATCCATGTTGCTAAAAAAGCTGGGTATTCATCCTTTCTGATGGACGCATAGTAATCCATCGTGTATATGGGCCACATCTTCCTTATCCATTTGTCCATTGAAAGGCATCTTGTTTCTTTCCACAATTTGGTGACCACGGTAATTACTGCTATAAACATTGGGGTACAGATAGCTCTTCTTTTCACTATATCTGTATCTTTGGGGTAAACACCCAGTAGTGCAATTGCAGGGTCATAGGGAAGCTCTATTTTTAATTTCTTGAGGAATCTCCACACTGTTTTCCAAAGTGGCTGCACCAACTTACATTCCCACCAACAGTGTAAGAAGGTTCCCCTTTCTCCACATCATCTCCAACACATGTTGTCTCCTGTCTTGCTCATTTTGGCCGTTCTAACTGGTGTCAGGTGGTATCCCAAATGTGGTTTTAATTTGAATCTCCCAGATGGCTAGTGAAGATGAGCATTTTTTCATTTGTCCGATAGCCATGTGTATGTCTTCACTGGAGTAGTGTCTGTTCATATCTTCTGCCCATTTTCTGGTAGGATTATCTGTTTTGTGTGTGTTGAGTTTCAGAAGTTCTTTATAGATCCTGGATATCAACCTTTTGTCTGTACTCTCATTTGCAAATATCTTCTCCTATTCCGTGGGTTGCCTTTTTGTTTTGTTGACTGTTTCCTTTGCTGTGCAGAAGCTTTTGATCTGAATGAAGTCCCAAAATTTCATTTTCGATTTTGTTTCCTTTGCCTTTGGAGACATATCTTGAAAGAAGTTGCTGTGGCTGATATCGAAGAGGTTACTGCCTATGTTCTCCTCTAGATGGATTCCTGCCTCACGTTGAGGTCTTTTATCCATTTCGAGTTTATCTTTGTGTATGGTGTAACAGAATGGTTGAGTTTCATTCTTCTACATATACCTGTCCAGGTTCCCAGCACCATTTATTGAAGAGACTGTCTTTTTTTCCACCGGATATTTGTTCTTACTTTTTCAAAGATGATTTGACCATAGAGTTGAGGGTCCATATCTGGGATCTCTACTCTTATCCACTAGTGTCTGTTTTTATGACAACATGCTGTCTTGGTGATCACAGCTTTGTAGTAAATCTTGAAATCAGGTAACATGATGCCGCCAGTTTTATTTTTGTTTTTCAACATTTCCTTAGCAATTCGGGGTAATAATTCCATACAAATTTTAGGATTCTTTGCTCCAGCTCTTTGAAAAATACCAGTGGAATTTTGATCAGAATGGCATTAAAAGTATAATTTGCTCTAGGCAGTATAGACATTTTAACAATGTTTATTCCTCCTTTCCAAGAGCATGGAATGGTCTTCTACCTGTTTGTCTTCTTCAATTGCTTTAATGAATGTTCTGTAGTTTCTCAAATACAGATCTTTACCTCTTTGGTTAGGTTTATTCCCAGGTCTCTTAAGGTTCTTGGTGCTATGGAAATGGAATCGATTCTCTAATTTCCCTTTCTGTATTTTCATTGTTAGTGTATAAGAAAGTCACTGATTTATGTACATTGACTTTAAATTGTGCCACGTTACTGAATTGCTGTATGTGTTCTAGTAGTTTGGGGGTGAAGTCTTTGGGGTTTTCCATATAAAGAATCATGTCATCTGTGAAGAGAGAGAGTTTGATTTCTTCCTTGCCAATTTGGATACCTTTTATTTCTCTTTGTCGCCTGATTGCCATTGCTAGGACTTCTAATACCATGTTGAACAAGAGTGGTGAGAGTGGGCATCCTTGTCGTGTTCCTGATCTCAACGGGAAGGCTGCAAGCTTTTTCCCATTGAGGATGATATTTGCTGTGGGTCTTTCATAGATAGATTTCATGAAGTTCAGGAATGTTCCCTCTATCTCTATACTTTGAAGCATTTTAATCAGGAACACATGCTGGATTTTGTCAAATGCTTTTTCTGTATCAATTGAGAGGACCATATGGTTCTTCTCTCTTCTCTTATTGATTTGTTCTATCACATTGATTTGCGAATGTTGAACCAACCCTCTAACCCAGGGATGAATCCCACCTGGTCATGGTGGATAATGTTTTTAATGTGCTGCTGGATCCTGTTTGCTAGGATCCTGTTGAGAATCGTAGCAACCATATTCATCAGTGATATAGGTCTGAAATTCTCCTTTTTGGTAACGTCTTTACCTGGTATCAGGATCAGGGTAATTCTGGCTTCATGAAAAGAGTCTGGAAGTTTTCCTTCTGCTTCTATTTTTTTGAAACAGCTTCAGGAGAATAGATGTTATTTCTTCTTTGAAAGTTTGGGAGAATTCCCCAGGGAATCCGTGAGGTCCTTGGCTCTTGTTTTTTGGGAAGTTTTTGATCACTGCTTCAATCTCGTCTTTGAAACTCTTGATCTCTCCATCCATTTTGAATATCAGTCTTGTTGGATAAAGTATTCTTGGCTGCATGTTATTCTCATTTAGTGCCCTGAATATATTTTTCCAGCCCTTCCTGGCTTGCCAGGTCTCTGTGGAAAGGTCTGTTGTTATTCTAATGGGCTTTCCTCTTTCTGTAAGGAGCTTCTTTATCCTAGCTGCTTTCAAGATGGTCTTTCTAGAATTGTAATTCTTCATTTTAACTATCAGGTGTCAGGAGGACTTTTGAGAATCTAAAATATTGGGGGGAAACCGCTCTGCCTCTAGTACATGAATATTGTTTCCATTCGTGAGATTGGGAAAATTTTCATAGACAACTTGTTCCACTATATCTTCTAGACTTCTTTCTTTCTCCTCCCCTTCAGGGATTCCAAAAATTCTGATGTTGGAATGTTTCATGGCATCATTTATTTTCGTGATTCTTTTTTTGTGGCTTCTGAGCTATTTGTTCCAGGTTCCTCCTGATCCTTTTTCTCTCTTTTTGTCCTCCAGATCACTAATTTTATCTTCTGTGTCAGTTACCATAGCTTTTAGAGAATTTAGATTAGATTGGAACTCATTGAGAACATTGTGAACATCATGTCTGGTGGCTTTCAGTTCTGCCCTAACATCATGAACATCATCCCTGGAGGCTTTCCTTTCTGCCCTAATCAATTCTGTTAGGTCATCCATGGCCTTCTCCAAACTTGCTATTGTCTGGATAATTGTTAGCCTGAATTCCTTTTCCGACATATTGTCTATGTTGACATATGTCTATGTCGAAGGAAGGTCCTTCCTCTGTATTTTTCTTCTTTTTTTTAAATATATTTTTTTCAGCAAAACAGTATTCATTGTTTTTGCACAACACCCAGTGCTCCATGCAATACGTGCCCTCCCTACTACCCACCACCTGGTTCCCCCAACCTCCCACCCCGCCACTTCAAAACCCTCAGGTTGTTTTTCAGTGTCCATAGTCTCTTATGGTTTGCCTCCCCTTCCAATTTCCCTCAACTTCTTCTTCTCTCCATCTCCCAATGTCCTCCATGTCATTTGTTCTGCTCCACAAATACGTGAAACCATATGATACTTGACTCTCTCTGCTTGACTTATTTCACTCAGCATAATCACTTCCAGTCTCGTCCATGTTGCTACAAAAGTTGGGTATTCATCCTTGTATTTTTCTTCTGTTAGGGATTCCTCCTCCTATTCATTTTGGTAAGAGATTACAGAACAGAAGCAGCTGGATGTATTGACTGTGGTGCAGTCAAGGTGCACCCTGGAATGCTTCTGTGCAAGCAGGAATCCCCACCCAAATGAAAGAAAAAAGAACAGAAAAAGAATAAGAAAGAGAGAGAGAAAGGAACAAAAGGAAAGATAAAAGGGAAGGCTCAGCCTGAATAGGCCCCAAGGTAAGCTTTATGAAGTATAGAAACAAAAACAGAAAAACAAAAAAGACTGATAAAAGTATATGATGAGAGAAAAAAATATATATATAAGCAAAAAAAGGAAGAACCTCGTCAAAAAGAACCCCAAGTATAAGATTTATATACTATCAGGAGAAACAAAAAGACACAGAAACACTGGTGGAAGGAAAAGATAGGAGAGTGGTTATATATTCTCAATGTGGGTGAGGAAGGTTATTTTGATTCTTCCTGGATGTATCTTGATATCTTTGATATCAACTTTCCTTAGATAAAGGGGAATTAAAAATTGGTTTGCCTATAGGGGTAGCATTGATTGGGGAAAGGGGATTGCCTTGAAGTTTAACTCTATATGTATATTAGAAAATAAAAATTAAAAAAGAATAAGCTAGACTAAACTAAAATTTAAAAAAAAATTAAAAAAATAGAGAAGCATAAGAAAAACATGGGTGTATTTATCAATAAGTTCAGGTTAGAAGGTTATTAAGGAATTTGATGTACTGGACATCTCACTGTGAGGGTAAATAGGTAAAAAATTATCTATATGTATATAAAAAAATGAACCAGAATAGTGGTAATGAGTTAATAATAAAAATTGTATTTATGAAATAGTGGTGGTTGTTCTCTTGTCATCTTTTTTTTTTTCTCCTCCTTTCCAGGTTAGTTTTCTGCGGGAGGGGCCTGCCAGGTGGGTTTTCAGTCAATGATGTTCCCTGAGTTAGGTCCTCTTGCCCCCCTCAAGTGGGTGGGCTCTGATGAAACTTTTTTTCAGGCTTTTGTTCTCTGGAGGTTTTTATGTTCTTTCATCTGCTTTCTCTTGCCTTGATAGCTTTTGATGGTTTTTGGAGGTTTAGAGGAAAGCAAACTGCACCCCGACCTCCCTCTCAGAGAGAAGCCTCAGAATGCTCTGCAGAGCTGCTGGCAGACTTGGCGCAGAGTCATGGCTCCTGGGGATGAAGGATCTCCTCCTTGTACCCAAAACCACAGCAGCGGTGGCTGTCTGGGCAGCTCCAGACTTCCAGAGAAGTTCCAATCAGGGATCACACACTGAGAATTTCCCACTGGCCCAGGCTGGGAATGCCTGGTTTTTCTGGGTCCCAGAGCTCCCCGCTAGCACCTGTGAGCACATCTCCCAAGGGAGAGTGTGGGGCATGCGCATCTCAGGCTCTGATCCCTCGGCAGGGTCTAAGAGCGCCAGGATAATGCCTGCCTGCACCTCTCTCAAGGAGGGTGTGGGGCGCGGGTGTCTCAGGAAAGCCATCTGGCGAGTTTCCCCTGCCCCTCACAGGATCTGGACTCCACGTGGTCTCGGGCGTGCTTGCGGCTCAGGCGCGCTGGTGGATCAGGGACCAAGACCTAGTTTCTCTGCAGCACTCTCTCTGGCTCAGTGCCAGGGGAGGCTGGGTCTGGGGATTAAGCCCCTGACCCTAACTGCCACAATTCCCACAGTTTCCACCCCCCCCCCCCCCCGTGATCCTTTGCTCTTTTTCTGAGTGCTTTCAATCAGACTCCAGGTTAATGCTGGTCCCCAGATGCAGGGAACTCTCATCTTGGGGTATTACTTTCCAATCCATAGCCTTTGGTGGCTCCCTCCCCCTTTTGATTATCTTCTGATATCAATCCGACATTCCCACTCCACTTAACCTCACCACTGGTGTCTTCTGCTCCTGTAGAGGTCCAGACGTGTATAATTCTGATCTCAGGCTGATTTAATGGGTGATCAGAGTTCTTTGGTAGGTAATCAGCTCACTTTAGGGTACAGGTTGAAATGGCGCCTCCTCCTACTTCTGCGCCATCTTGACTCCTGGACCTTGTCATATACTTTTATCAGTATTTTTGTTTGTCTGTTTTTCTTTGTTTACTTCTTAAATATTACCTTGGGGCCCATTTGGGCTGAGCCTTCTCTTTTATCTTTCTTTTCTCTTTCTCTCTATTTTTTTTAACTTTTTCTTTTCTTTTTTCTCTCTTTCTTTTTTCTTTCATTTGGGTGGGGACTCCTGATTTTTCAGAAGCTTTCCAGGGTATACCCTGACTGCACCAGAGTCAATATATCTAGCTATGTCCATTCAGCCATCTCTCACCAAAAATGACTAGGAAGAGGAATGCCCAAGAGAAGAAAAATTCAGAGGATGGGTCTTCTGCAACAGAGCTAATGGCTAATGACATACACAATATGTAAGAAAGGGAATTCAGGCTAACAATTATCCAGACATTAGCTAGGTTGGAGAAAGCCATGGATAACCAAACTGAATTGATTAGGGCAGAACTGAAAACCACCAAAGATGATGTTCCTGGTGTTAGGGCTGAACTGAAAGCCACCAGGGATGTTTGTAGCAACATGGATGGGACTGGAAGTGATTATGCTGAGTGAAATAAGTCAAGCAGAGAGAGTCAAGTATCATATGGTTTCACTTATTTGTGGAGCATAGCAAATGACATGGAGGATATTGGGAGATGGAGAGGAGAAGGAAGTTGAGGGAAATTGGAAGAGGAGGTGAGCCATAAGAGACTATGGACTCTGAAAAACAACCTGAAGGTTTTGAAGGGGCGGGGGTGGGAGGTTGGGGGAACCAGGTGGTAGGTAGTAGGGAGGGCACGTATTGCATGGAGCACTGGCTGTTGTGCAAAATCAATGAATACTGTTACACTGAAAAAAAATAAATAAATAAAAAATTTAATGTCATTGCAAAAAAAAAGGAAAGAAAGAAAGCCACCAGGGATGATATTCACAATGCTCTCAATGAGTTCCAATATAATCTAATTCTCTAAAAGCTAGGGTAACTGAGACAGAAGATAGAATTAGTGATCTGGAGGACAAACAGAGAGAGAGAAAGAATCAGGAGGAATCCTGGAACAAACAGCTCAGAAGCCACAAAAATAGAATCAGGGAAATAAATGATGCCATGAAATGTTCCATCATCGGAATTTTTGGAATCCCTGAAGGGGAAGAGAAAGAAAGAAATCTAGAAGACATAGTGGAACAAGATCTCCATGAAGATTTTGCCAACGTCGCGAATGGAACCAGCATTCATGTACTAGAGGCAGAACCGTCTCCCCCCAAGATTATAGATTCTCGAAAGTCCTCGAGACACCAAATAGCAAGAACGAAGTATTATAATTGTAGGCATGCCCTCTTGAAGGCAGCGAGGACAAAGAAGATTCTTACATACAGAGTAAAGTTCATCAGAATAATGTCAGACCTGTCCACAGAGACCAGGCAAGCCAGCAAGGGCTGGCAAGATATGTTCAGGGCACTAAATGAGAAGAACATACATCCAAGAATACTTTATCCAGAGAGACTGACTTTCAAAATGGATGGAGAGATAAAGACTTTCCAACACCAGCCAGGCTTAAAGACTATGCAACCACCAAGCCGACACTGCAGGAAATATTAAGGGGGGGTTCTATAAAAGAGGGAAAATCCTAAGAACTTCACTGAAGAGGAATATAGAGACAATCTACAGAAAGAAAGACTCCAAAGGTAACACTATATCAATAAAAATGTATCTATCAATAATCACTCTGAGTGTGAATGGCCTAAATGTGCACATAAAATGACACAGGGCTACAGACTGGACAAAATGACAGGACCCATCCATATGTTGTCTACAAGAGACCCATTTGAACCTAAGGATAAACCCAGGCTGAAAGTGAAGGGATGGAGAAGCATCTTTCGTGCCAATGGGCCTCAAAAGAAGACTGGGGTAGCGATTCTCATATCAGATAACTCAGATTTTAGACTAAAGACTGTACTCAGAGATACAGAAGGACACTACATAATTCTTAAAGAGATTATCCACCAGGATGATCTAACAATTGTAAATATCAATGCCCCCAATATGGGAGCAGTCAGTTACATAAGAGAACTGTTAATCAGGATAAAAAGTCATATTGATATGAATACATTAATTGTAGTAGATCTTAACATGCCACTCTCAGTAACAGACATATCATCCAAGCAGAAAATCAATAAAGAAAAAGAGCTGACACATTGGATCAGAAAAATGACTGACACGTTGGATCAGATGGACCTCATAGATATATACAGAACATTCCACCCTAAAACAACAGAGTACTCATTCTTCTCGAGTGCATATGGAACCTTTTCCAGAATAGTCCACATACTGGGTCACAAAGGAGGGCTCAGCTGATACCAAAAGACTGAGATTATTCCCTGCATATTCTCAGAACACAATGCTCTGAAACTAGAGCTTAACCACTAGGAAAAGTTTGGAAGGAATTCAAAACGTGGAAGCTAAAAATCACCTTGCAAAGGACAGCAAAGGCAGTCCTAAGGGGGAAATACATTGCCATCCAAGCCTCCCTCAAAAAATTTGAAAAATCCAGAATACACAAGCTGTCTCCACATTTGAAAGAAGTGGGGAATCAACAACAAATTAAACCACCTCCACATACAATTGGTGAAAAAAAAAATCAAGATTAGAGCAGGGATCAATGAAGTAGAAAATAGAGATACAGTAAAACATATCAATGAAACTAGAAACTTTTTTTATAAAATCAATAATATAGATAAAGCATTGGCCACATTAATCCAAAAGAAAAGAGAAAGCTAAAATTAATAAAATTATGAATGAAAAGGGAGAGATCACAACTAACACCAAAGAAGTAGAAACAATAATCACAAGTTATTATCAACAGATATGCCAATAAGTTAAGTAATCTAGATGAAATGGATGCCTTCTTAGAAAACTATAAACTCCCAAAATTGAACCAGGAAAAAATTGACAATCTGAATAGACCGATATCTTGTAACAAGATTGAAGCATTGATCAAAAAACTCCCAAAAACAAGAGCCCAGGACCTGACAGAATTCCTGGGGAATTCTACCAAAACTTTCAAATAAGAAATAACACCAATTCTCCTGAAGCTGTTTCAAAAAAAATTGAAGTAGAAGGAAAACGTCCAGACCCTTTTCATGAAGCCAACATTACCCTGATCCCCAAAGCAGGCAAAGACCCTACCAAAAAGGAGAATTTCAGACCAATATCACTGATGAATATGGATGCAAAGATTCTCAACAAGATCCTAGGAAACAGAATCCAACAGCACATACAAAAGATTATCCACCATGACCAGGTGGGATTCATCCCTGGGTTGCAAGGATGGTTCAACATTTGCAAATCAATCAATGTGATAGAACAAATCAATAAGAGAAGAGAGAAGAATCACATGGTCCTCTCAATTGATGCAGAAAAAGCATTTGACAAAATCCAGCATCCGTTCCTGATTCAAACGCTTCAAATTATAGGGATAGAAGGAATATTCCTGAACTCCATAAAATCTATCTATGAAAGACCCACCGCAAATATCATCCTCAATGGGAAAAAGCTTGTAGCCTTCCCGTTGAGATCAGGAACACGACAAGGATGCCCACTCTCACCACTCTTGTTCAACATAGTATTAGAAGTCCTAGCAACGGCAATCAGACAACAAAGAGAAATAAAAGGTATCCAAATTGGCAAGGAAGAAGTCAAACTCTCTCTCTTCACAGATAACATGATTCTTTATATGGAAAACCCAAAGGACTCCACTGCCAAACTACTAGAACTCATACGGCAATTCAGTAACATGGCAGGATATGAAGTCAATGTACAGAAATCAGTGGCTTTCTTATACACTAACAATGAAAATACAGAAAGGCAAATTAGAGAATCGATTCCATTTACTCTAGCACCAAGAACCATAAGAGACCTGAGAATAAACCTACCAAAGTGGTAAAGGATCTGTACTCGAGGAACTACAGAACACTTATGAAAGAAATTGAAGAAGACACAAAAAGATGGAAGACCATTCCATGCTCTTGGATCGGAATAATAAACATTGTTAAAATGTCTATACTGATTTATAAAAAAATAAAAGTAAAAAAATGTCTATACTGCCTAGAGTAATCTAGACTTTTAACACCATTCCGATCAAAATTCCACCGGTATTTTTCAAAGAGCTGGAGCAAATAATCCTAAAATTTGTATGGAATCAGAAGAGACCCCGAATTGCTAAGGAAATGTTGAAAAGCAAAAACAAAACTGGTGGCATCACGTTGCCCGATTTCAAGCTTTACTAAGAAGCTGTGATCACCAAGACAGCGTGGTACTGGCATAAAACAGACACATTGACCAGTGGAACAGAGTGGAATGCCCAGACATGGACCCTCAACTCTATGGTCAAATAATCTTCGACAAAACAGGAAAAAATATTCAATGGAAAAAAGACAGTCTCTTCAATAATGGTGCTGGGAAAGCTGGACAGCGATATGTAGAAGAATGAAACTTGGCCATTCTCTTACACCGTACACAAAGATAAACTCGAAATGCATCAAAGACCTCAACGTGAGACAGGAATCCATCAGAATCCTAGAGGAGATCGTAGGCAATAACCTCTTCGATATCAGCCACAGCAACTTCTTTCAAGTTATGTCTCTAAAGGCCAAGGAAACAAAAGCGAAAATGAACTTTTGGGACATCATCAAGATCAAAACCTTCTGCACAGCAAAGGAAACGGTCAACAAAACAAAGAGTCAACCCACGGAATGGGAGAAGATATTTGCAAATGACAGTACAGACAAAAGGTTGATATCCAGGATCTATAAAGAACTCTTCAAACTCAACACACACAAAACAGATAATCCTATCAAAAAATGGGCAGAAGATATGAACAGACATTTCTCCAATGAAGACATACAAATGGCTATCAGACACATGGAAAAATGTTCATCATCACTAGCCATCAGGGAGATTCAAATTAAAACAACATTGAGATACCACCTTTCACCAGTTAGAATGGCCAAAATTAGCAAGACAGGAAACAACGTGTGTTGGAGAGGATGTGAAGAAAGGGGAACCCTCTTCCACTGTTGGTGGGAATGCAAGTTATTGCAGCCACTTTGGAGAACAGTGTGGAGATTCCTGAAGAAATTAAGAATAGAGCTTCCCTATGACCCTGAATTTGCACTGCTGGGTATTTACCCCAAAGATACAGATGTAGTGAAAAGAAGGGCCATCTGTACCCCAATGTTTATTGCAGCAATGGCTACAGTCGCCAAACTGTGGAAAGAACCAAGATGCCCTTCAATGGATGAATGGATAAGGAAGATGTTGTCCATATACAAAATGGAGTATTATGCCTCCATCAGAAAGGATGAATACCCAACTTTTGTACCAACATGGACGGGACTGGAAGAGATTATGCTGAGCGAAAAAAGTCAAGCAGAGAGAGTCAAGTATCGTATAATCTCACTTATTTGTGGAGCATTACAAAGAACACGGTGGACATGGGGAGATGGAGAGGAGAGGGAGTTGAGGGAAACTGGAAGGGGAGATGAACCATGAGAGACTATGGACTCTGAAAAACAACCTGAGGGTTTTGAAGGGGCGGGGGTGGTGGGAGGTTGAGGAATCAGGTGGTGGGTAATAGGGAGGGCACATACTGCATGGAGCACTGGGTGTGGTGCAAAAACAATGAACACTGTTACACTGAAAATAAACAAATAAAAATTAAAAAAAAAAACAGATACATATACCAGTGGAACAGAGCAGAGAACCCAGATATGGACCCTCAACTCTATGGTCAAATAATCTTCGACAAAGCAGGAGAGAATATACAGTGGAAAAAAGACCGTGTCTTCAATAAATGGTGCTTTGAAAATTTGACAGCTATACATAGAAGAATGAGACTCGACCATTCTCTTACACCGTACAAAGAAATCAACTCTACACTTGATCTTAGCCAAAAGGCCGAGAAGCGATAAGAAATCAACTCTAAATGGACAAAAGACTTCAACGTGAGGAACGAATCCATCAGAATCCTACAGGAGAACATAGGCAGTACCCTCTTTGATATCAGCCACAGCAACTTCTTTCAAGATATGTCTCCCAGGGCAAAGGAAACTAAAGTGAAAATGAATTTTTGGGACTTCATCAAGATCAAAACCTTCTGCACAGCAAAGGAAACAGTCAAGAAAACAAAGAGGCAACCCACAGAATGGGAGATGATATTTGCAAATGACAGTACAGACAAAAGGCTGATATCCAGGATCTATAAAGAACTTCTGAAACTCAACACACACAAAACAGATAATCATGTCAAAAAATGCGCAGAAGACATCAACAGACACTTCTCCTAAGAAGACATACAAATGGCTATCAGACACATGAAAAATGTTCATCATCACTAGCCATCAGGGAGATTCAAATTGAAACCACTTTGAGATACCACCTCTACCAGTTAGAATGGCCAAAATTAGCAAGACAGGAAACAACGAGTGTTGGAGAGGATGTGGAGAAAGGGGAACCCTCTTCCACTGTTGGTGGGAATGCAAGTTGGTACAGCCACTTTGGAGAACAGTGTGGAGATTCCTCAAGAAATTTAAAATAGAGCTTCCTTATGACCCTGTAATTGAACTACTGGATATTTACCCCAAAGATACAGATGTAATGAAAACAAGGACCATCTGTACCCCAATGTTTATAGCAGCAAATGGCCATGGTCGCCAAACTGTGGAAAGAACCAAGATGCCCTTCAACGGATGAATGGATAAGGAAGATGTGGTCCATATACACAATGGAGTATTATGCCTCCATCAGAAAGGATGAATACCCACATTTTGTAGCAACATGGACGGGACTGGAAGAGATTAAGCTGATTGAAATAAATCAAACAGAGAGTCAAGTATCATATGGTTTCACTTATTTGTGGAGCAGAACAAAAAACATGGAGGACATGGGGAGATGGAGAAGAGAATGGGGTTGATGGAAATTGGAAGGGTAGATGAACCATGGGATACTCTGGAGTCTGAAAAACAATCTGAGGGTTCTGAAGGTGTGGGACATGGGAGGTTTGGGGAGCCTCATGCTGGGTATTAAGGAGGGCACATATTGCATGGAGCACTGGGTGTGGTGCAAAAACTATGAATTCTGTTATGCTGAAAAGAAATTAAAAATATTTAAAATAAAAATAAAGCTCCATATTTTCCATAGATTCAAGTTGATAAATAAAGTGAAAGAATTAAACTCAAAAAAAAGAGAAGAATCATAATGATTCCAACGAGGTGGTAAAATGATTTTTGAGCCCTCATCCCCATAGAGAAACAGTGATTTTGGCAACTTTACATAGATAATAATACCAGCTTCTAGTCTAGGGGTCCAGAAGAGAGATGCAGACAATTTAATGGAGCAAGTAAATGCGAGAATAGGTGATTGGAGAGAGTAAAATAAATATTTTGTGACTGTTGTCACCCTTTACCTAAAGCAATACAGCTTAACACCAATATAGCCCCTTACCCAATGATCTTTTTTTCATGCAGAAAGTGAAAGGTTAGTAAGTGCCCAGTCTCCCAGCCCGAGAAGCCCACTTCTTTCTCCATCATCCAAAACATTGAAAGGATCTTCATAGATGGTCAGTCTAGAAAAGCTAAGGACAGGGAAAGTGTAGGGGTTCACAAGTACTAGGTGTGGAACTTGAAAAATGTTAGTGGTTTCTACTAAATACATTTGGACTCCACCAAAAAAATCATACATGAGCTTCATAGGCAGTATCCCCTGTGGATCTCCTCAACCAGTGCACATGTGCCCTCAGCAATCCATGTGCCCAACTGACTCTGCAGCCAGTGCTCCACATGCCCATGCAGACAATGGGTTAAAATTTCTGCAGATCATGTATTAGGAGAATGGAGTTAGTGTATTCACTGAAGTGTTCATCATCACTAGCCATCAGGGAAATTCAAATTAAAATCACATTGAGATATCACCTTGCACTCGTTAGAATGGCCAAAATTAGCAAGACAGGAAACAACATGTGTTGGAGAGGATGTGGAGAAAGGGGAACCCTCTTCCACTGTGGGTGGGAATGCAAGTTGGTGCAGCCACTTTGGAGAACAGTGTGGAGATTCCTCAAGAAATTAAAAATAGAGCTTCCCTATGACCCTGCAATTGCACTACTGGGTATTTACCCCCAATAATACAAATGCAGTGAAAAGAAGGGCCATCTGTACCCCAATGTTTATAGCAGCAATGGCCATGGTCGCCAAACTGTGGAAAGAACCAAGATGCCCTTCAATGGACGAATGGATAAGGAAGATGTGGTCCATATACAATATAGAGTATTATGCCTCCATCAGAAAGCATGAATACCCAACATTTATATCAACATGGACCGAACTGGAGGAGATTATGCTGAGTGAAATAAGTCAAGCAGATAGAGTCAAGTATCATATGGTTTCAATTATTTGTGGTGTATAACAAATAACATGGAGGATGTGGTGAAATCGAGAGGGGAAGGGAGTTGAGGGAAATTGGAAGGGGAGATGAACCATGAGAGACTATGGACTTTGAAAAACAATCTGAGGGTTTTGAAGGGGTGAGGGATGTGAGGTTGGGGTTCCAGGTTGTGGGTATTATGGAGGGCACATATTGCATGGAGCACTGGGTGTGGTACCTAAACAATGAATTCTGTTACACTGAAATGAAATTAGAAAAAAGAAAAGAAAGGAAAAGAAAAGGTCTGAGAGACCCTCCAGAATCTGTAACATGATTAACTGGTGAAATTATTTCTGATTGGAAAACACTGTTTCTTCCAATGCAAAGAAATCAATGGCAAACTTAACACACACACACACACACACACACACACACACACACACACACACACAATCAAGGAAGCATAACATCAAAGGTACACAATAATTTTCCATTAGCTGACACCAAAGAAACAAAGAACTATGAATTGCCAAACCAAGAATTCAAAATAATTGTTTTTTTATTTTTTTTCAAGATAATTATTTTTTTAAGATTTTATTTATTTATTTGACAGAGTGAGAGTGAGAGGGAAAAATAGTGCACGAGCAAGTGGAGTGGCAGGCTGAAGAAGAGGGAGTAACCAACTCCCCATAGGGCTCAATCTTAGGACCCTGGAATCATGACCTGAACTAAGGCAGATGCCTAACTGATTGAGTCACCCAGGTACCCCCATTGTAATTGTTTTAAGGAAACTCAGCAAGAACAGATATACAACCAAATGAAATCAGGACAATACATGAACAAAATGAGAAGTTTAACAAAGAGATAAAAATCATAGAAACCTGCTACTTCTCCACCATCTTGAGGGAGGGGGGAGGCGGTTATGGACATTGGGGAGGGTATGTGCTATCATGAGTGCTGTGAAGTGTGTAAACCTGGTGATTCACAGACCTGTACCCCTGAGGATAAAAATACATTATATATTTATAAAAAAAAAAGAAAAAGAAAGGATGAATACCCAACTTTTGTAGCAACATGGACGGGACTGGAAGTGATTATGCTGAGTGAAATAAGTCAAGCAGAGAGAGTCAAGTATCATTTGGTTTCACTTATTTGTGGAGCATAACAAATGACATGGAGGACATTGGGAGATGGAGAGGAGAAGGAAGTTGAGGGAAATTGGAAGGGGAGGCGAACCATAAGAGGCTATGAACTCTGAAAAACAACCTGAGGGTTTTGAAGGGATGGGGGTGGGAGGTTGGGGGAACCAGGTGGTGGGTAATAGGGAGGGCACATATTGCATGGAGCACTGGGTGTTGTGCAAAAACAATGAATACTGTTACGCTGAAAAAATAAATAAATTAATTAAAAAAAAAATCATAGAAACAACGAAATAGAAATTTTGGAGCTGAAAGTTGCAATAAATAAAACGAGAAATGCAGTGGGGACCACCAACCATATCCTTGATCTAGCAGAAATAAAGGATCTCTGAACTTGAAGATAAGTCATTTGAAATGATACAGAAAGAAAGAAAGAAAGAAAGAAAGAAAGAAAGAAAGAAAGAAAGAAAGAAAGAATGGAAAAAACTGAAGAAACTGTACAGGATTTTGAGACACTATTAAGCAAACCAGTATACACACTACTATAGCTTCAGAAGGAAAAAAAACCCAGAAAAGCTATTTACAAAAGATAACAAGAGGCTACTGCCCTTGTTCTCCTATAGGATTTTGATGGATTCCTGTCTCACGTTGAGGTCTTTCATCCATTTTGAGTTTATCTTTGTGTATGGTGAAAGAGAATGTCCAAGTTTCATTCTTCTATACATAGATGTCCAATTTTCCTAGCACCATTTATTGAAAAGAATGTCTTTTTTCCACTGGATAATTTTTCCTACTTTGTCAAAGATTATTTGACAAGAGTTGAGGGTCCATATCTGGGCTCTCTACTCTGTTCCACTGGTCTATGTGTCTGTTTTTATGCAGGACCATGCTGTCTTTGTGATCACAACTTTGACATTGGCCACACCAACTTCTTTCAAGACATATCTCCAGAGGCAAAGGAAAAGTGAAAAGAACTTTTGGGACTTCATCAAGATAAAAATTTCTGCATGGCAAAAGAAACAGTCAACAAAACAAAGAGGCAACCCATGTAATGAGAGAAGATATTCGCAAATGACACTGTCAGCAAAGGACTGATATCCAAGATCTATAAATAACTTCTCAAACCCCCCAAAACAAGAAATCCAGTAAAAAAAAAATGGGCTGAAGACATGAACAGACACTTCTCCAATGAAGACATACAAATGGCTCACAGACACACGAAAAAAATGTTCATTATCACTAGCCATTATGGAAATTGAAATCAAACCCACACCAAAATACCATATTATACCAGTTAGAATCGCAAAGATTAACAAGGCAAGAAAAAACACATGTTGGAAAGGATGTGGAGACAGGGTAACCATCTTCCACTGTTGGTGGGAATGCAGTTGGTGCAGCCACTTTGGAGAATAATGTGGAGATTCCTCAAAAAATTAAAAATGGAGCTACTCGGAATGGCAATTGCACTACTGGGCATTTACCCCAAAATACGATGTAATGAAAAGAAGTACCCCAATGTTCCCCAATGTTCATAGCAACAATGTCCACAGTAGCCATACTGTAGAAGGAGCCAAGATTCCCTTCAACAGATGAATGGATAAAGAAGATGTGGTCTATATATACAATGGAATATTACCCAGCCATCAAAAAGGATGAATATGCAACTTTTACATCAACATGGGTGGGACTGGAGGAGGTTTTTCTGAGGAAATAGGTCATTTTCATCTGGTTTCACTTAGTTGTGGAACATAAGGAATAACATGAAGGACATTAGGACAAAGAAAGAAAAAGTGAATTGGGGAAAATTGGAGGGGAAGATGAACCATGAAAGACTGTGGACTGTGAGAAACAAAATGAAGGTTTTAGAAGTGAGAGAGGTGGGGGATGGGTGAGACTGGTGGTGGGTATTAAGAAGGACCTGTATTGCATGGGACACTAGGTGTTTTATATAAACAATGAATCTTGGAACACTGCATCAAAAATTAGTGTTGTATTTTATAGTGACTAACATAACACAATAAAAAAAGAGAAAAGAGAGAGAGAGAGAGAGATGTTATCCTAAATTTTGAGAGGAATTTGTAAACCCAAATTCAAGAAGCTCAAAAGACCCCATGTTTATAGAGCAATTATTTATCGTAGTCAAGATATGGAAGCAGGCCAAGTGTCCATTTATTGATCAATGGACAAACAGTGGTGGTATATATACACTATGGAATATTACTCAGCCATAAAAGGAATGAAATCTTACCATTTACAATGACATGGATGGAGGCAGAGAGTATAATGCTAAGTGAAGTAAGTCAGTCAGAGACAAACAAAGCTCAATTCGCTCATATGTGGAATTTAAGAAACAAATCAAATGAAAAAAGGAAAAAAAATAAAGGGACAGAAAAATCAAGAAAGAAACTCTGAATTATAAAGAAAAAGTCATGGTTACCAGAAAACTGCATGTTGGAGTTGGGTTAAATAGGTGGTGGGGATTAAGAAGTACACTGGTTCTTATGAGCACCTTGTGTCTTATGGAACTGTTGAGTCACTAAATTGTATACCCGAGATTAATATAACACTGTATGTTAACTAACTATGATTAAAATAAAAACCTAAAAATATAAGTAAATAAATAAGTAAAATGAAGCTGCAAATATCACAAATAGAATTAACCCAGGGAAAATTACATCAAAACATATTATAAACAAATTATTAAGTCAAAGAAAAAGGTGAAAAATTTTTAAAAAATCAGTAAAAATGATATGTATCCAGAAAGAAAAACAATACTATAGCAGGTACACAAAAATAAAGAGAAATGAATTAAAGCATACGAATAAAAAAAAATCAAATTATAAAAGAAGAGAGCAAATTGTAAATAAAGGGACTACAAAGCAGTTAGAAAAGAATGAACAAAATGAAAACAATTTACCTATAATAACTATTTTAAATATGTTTTATAGAAGAATAGTTGGCACACAATGTTACATTAGTTATGGGCATAAAGCATAATGAATCAACAACTCTACACATACCCAGTGTTCATCAGGATAAGCATTAATATAATCTGTCACCACACAACAATATTATAATATTATTGACTCTATTTCTCTTGTCATACTTCTCATTTACATGGCTTATTTTATAAATTGAAGTTTGTACTTAATGCCTCCACATTTTTTGCTCATCCACCCCACACTATTCCATGGCAATCACCAGTTTGTTCTGTATATGTGGGTCTATTTTTGTTGTTTGCTTCTTTGGTTTGTTGTTTAGATTTCACATACAAGTGAAATCATATTATTAATCTTCTTTAACTTATTTCACTTAGAATAATACTCTCTTCTGACATTCATGTCATGAATGAGAAGGTTTAATTTTTAATGGTTGACTAATATCCTATTATATAAATATCTTATATATGTCTCCCATAGTATACCAAAATGTGTATGTTTGTGTGTGTATGCTTCTTCCATATCTTAGCTATTGTAAATAATGTAGTAATACATTGGGGTGCATATATATTTTCAAATTAGAATTAGTGTTTTCATTTTCTTTAGGTAAATATCTAGTAGAGAAATTACTGGATCATATAATATTTTTATTTTTAATTTTTTGAGGTGCCTTCCTACAGTTTTCCACAGTGGGTACATTAATTTAGATTCCCACCAACAGTGTACAAAGATTCCTTTTTCTCCATATCCTTGCCAATACTTGTTATTTTTTTTCTTTCTGATGCTAGTCATTCTGACAACTGTGAAATGATATCTCATTGTGGTTTTGATTTGCATTTCCCCAGTGATGAGTGATTTTTTTTAAGATTTTATTTATTTATTTGAGAGACGTAGATCACAAGTAAGCAGAGAAGCAGGCAGAGAGAGAGGAGGAAGCAGACTCCCTGCTGAGCAGAGAGCCCGATTCAGGGCTCCATCCCAGGACTCTGGGATCATAACCTGAGCAGAAGGCAGAGGTTTTAACCCACTGAGCCACCCAGACGCCCCAGTGATGAGTGATTTTAGGCATCTTTTCATGTTTGTCACCCATCGGTGTGATTTTTTGAAGAAAGTATTCAGGTTCTTCATTCACTTTATAATAAAAAATTCTTGGTATTGGGTTATCTGAGATCTTTATATATTTTGGATATTAACAAATTTCAGATATATCACTTGCAAATATCTTCTCCCTTTCAATATGTCACCTGTTGTTTTATTGATATTATTTTTTGTGCAAATGCTTACATTTTTGTGTATTCTCAACACTTTATTTTTGCTTGTGTTTCCCTTGTTTAGAAGTCATATCTAGAAAAATGTTTCTATGATCAATGTCCAAGAGATTGCTGCCTATATTGCCTTTATTTTATTTAAGGTGTTTTATGGTTTTTGATTTCACATATACATCTATAATTGATTATGAGCTTATTTTTCTGCGATGTAACAAATTTCAGTTTCAGTATTTTGCATATAGCTTTCCAGTTTGCCCAATAGTATTTACTGAAGAGACTATCTTTGCCCTGTTGTATATTCTTGCCTCCTTTGTCATAGATTAATTGACCATATAAGCATGGATTTATTTCTGGATCTCTGTCTTGTTCCATTAACCTACATTCTATTTTTGTGCCAGTAGCACACTATTTTGATTACTATAGCTTTATAGTATATTTTGAAATGTGCTAGGATTGTGATACCTCTGGCTTTGTTTTTTTTTTCTTGTGATTGTTTGACTATTTGGTGTTTTGTGGTTCCATACAAATTTTAGGATTATTTGGTTTGGTTCTGTGAAAAATGAGTTGGTATTTTGATAGGGATTACATTTAATCTGTATATTGTTTTGGCAGTATGGACATCAAAAATATTAATTCTTTCAGTTCATGAAATATCTTTCTACTTGTTTTGTCCTTTTCAATTTCTTTTTATCAGTTTTACAGTTTTCAGAGTACGTATCTTTCACCACCTTGGTTTATTCCTAGGTATTTTATCCCTTTGGTTGCAACTGTAAATGCAATTGCTTTCTTAATTTCTCTTGTTAATTTGTTATTTATGTGTGGAAATGCAACAAATTTTTGTGTATTAATTTGTATCGTCCAACATCACTGAATTCATTTATTAGACCTAGTCGTTCTTTGGTAGAGTCTAAATATGATGTTATGTCATAATAAAATTTTACATTTTCTTACCAATTTGGATGGTTTTTATTTCTTTATTTGTCTGATTGCTGTGGCTAATACTTCCAGTACTATATGTGTACTGGTGAATGTGGATATGCTTGTTTTGTTCCTCATCTAAGGGGAAATGCTCTCAGGTTTTCATCATTGAGTGTGATGTTAGTTGTGTTTTGTTTTTTTTTCACATATGACCTCTATGATGTTGAAGTACATTTCCTTTACAAGTACTTGTTGAGAGTTTTATCATAAAAGGAGGTTGTGCCTTGTCAAATGCTTTTTTCTACATTTACTGAGATGATCACATGGTTTTAATCCTTCCTGTTATTGATATGATACTGCATGTTGATCATATTTTATCAATATATATATTGATACTTGTATATTGAACCACTGTAGCATTCCTGGAATAACTCCCACTTGGTTGTGGTGAATTATTTTTTTAAATGTATTGTTAGATTCAGTTTACTAATACTTTGTTGAGGACTTTTGCATGTTTGTTTACCAGGAATATTGGCCTATATTTGTTGTTGTCATTGTTTGTAGTGCTTTTGTCTGTTTTTCACATCTGATAATCTTCACATCATAGAATGAACTTAGAAGCTTTTCTTCTTCTTTTAAATCTTATAGTAGTTTTGGGAAAATAAGTATTAACTTCTATATATATTTTGTAGAATTAATCTGTGAAGTTATTTTATCCTGGACATTTGTTGAGAGTTTTTGGATACTGATTCAATTCCATTAATAGTAATTTTTCTATTCAAATATTATATTTCCTCCAGAATCACTAATGGAAGATTGCATATTTCTCTGAATTTATTCATTTCTTCTAGGTTGTCCAATTTGTTGGCAACATTTTTGTAGTACTTTATTATAGTGATTGAATTTATTGGGGTGTTGGTTTTCACTACTCTTCTATTTCTGATTTTATTTATTTCAATCCTTTTTATATTCATGATTTTTGCTAAATGTTTGTCAATTTTGTTTATTTTTTTCAAAGAATTGGCACATTGGTAGGTACTATTTCTTTCCCTTGCCATTTACCACAAATACAGAGCTATGTGTCAAGGGCAGAAGGGATCCAACACTCTCTGCCTAGCCTGCTTTTTTCAAATTCCACTCCCATATTCTCTGGAGCAATTGACTTTCTTGCTCAAACCTTCCTCAGTCCCATTGTGTTGAGACCTTGTCCCAGGAAACCAGTGCAGTTTTATGCCCACACCAGGTCCCTAATGCGTGGTATTTTAACGTCAGCAGGCTGGCTGGTATAGAGCCCAGAGGGTACTGCAAGTCTCTTGGAAGGAGGTAGGTAAACAACCCAGGCATGAGAATAGCAACTGAAATATGCTTGGGACACACAGGGAGATTATTCATTCTTTAAAGATCATCTCCCTGAGAACAGCAAGTATGGAGACTCCTCTTTGGTGACAGGGCTGGCTGTCATCATTTCCCTCTGCCACCCCTCAGCATAAGCACAGAACCATTTTAGGTAAACAGCACAGCACCAAAATAGGCTGCCTAATCTGTGAAAACAAGGTCCTACATCCCAGTGCTCTGCCAGTATAACCCTTCCTGGTTAAGTGTGTCTCAGGCACAGCACATCAGATCCCTTCTCCAGAAGACCAGTAGAATCCCTGCCCACACCTTCTCCTGACTGGAGAGTTCTATAAGGCTATGGTTCTAGTAGAAGTAGTATCAGGTCTTGTTTAATAAGCAGACAAGTGCACACCTGGTGGAAAACTTGCCACACTCTGGTCAAAGACCAGCACTGCCCACTGCAGGCAAGAAGAGCCTCTGCAGATGACTGGCCTAAAGGTTAGAGCAGCTAAAACAGCAGTACAGTATATGCAGCAAACTCCACAAATACTCTCTGAAGTGCCAGGCCCTGGACATTGTAATGTGTATGTGACAGGTGTAATACCTGTTCTTCATAATGCAATAACTTTCAGTTTCAGGAAACAGAAGAAGATTTTCTAACACAGAGAAGAAGACAGAGACTTAGACAGAATGTCAAGATAGAAAAATTAATCCCAAATGAAACAAGATAAGGTCACAGTCAGATTCTAAGCAAAAACAGATATAAGTAATATGCCTGATGAAGAATTTAAATCAACAATCATAGGGAAAATCACTGGGCTTGAAAAAGGAATGGAAGATGTCAGGGAGTCCTTTACCACAGAGACAAAAGAGGTGAAAAACAGAAATAAAAACTGCAATATTTGAGATTCAAAAGAGACAGGATGTAAGCAAAGAATGAATAAGTGATATAGAAGCAAAGACTGAATAAGTGAGATAGAAGAAAAAGTTATGAAAATATTGAGGCTGAACATACAAGAAAAAGAATTATGCAACATAGGAAGATATTTGGGAACTCACGGACTCCATCAAAGATAATTACACTTGTGGAGTGCCTGTGTGTCTCCATTGGTTAAGCAATTGACTCTTGATTTTGGCTCAGGGAATGATCTCAAGGTCCTGGGATCAAGTCCTGTGTCAGGTTCCATGCTCCACAGGGAGTCCAATGGAGACTCCCTCTCTTCTCTCCCTTTGCCCCCCCCATTAGTGCTCTCTCTATATATAATATAAATGAATAAATATTTTTAAAAATGTAATTATACTCTTACTATAAGGGACCCAGAAAAAGAAGATTGGGAAGGTCATATTTGAGAAAATAAGAGCAGAAAATATCCCTAATCTCGTGAAGGAAAAAGGCATCCAGATCCAGGAGGCACAGAGAACTCTCATCAAAATCAACAAAAAGAGGTCAACACAAAACATTTTGCAATTAAATTTTCAAAATACAACACTAGAGGAAAAAACCCTTAAAAGCAGAAAGATAAGAGAAGTCCTTAACTTACAAGGTAAGATCTAAAAGTCTAGCTTCAGTTCTTTTCACAGAAACCTGGCAAGCCTGAAGAAAATGGCATGATATATTCATGTCGACAGCCAAGTCGACTGCCAAGAATACTCTTCCCAGCAAGGATTAATTTTATCATTCAGAATAGAAGGAGAGATAATTTCCAGACAAAAACTAAAGGAGTTCATAACCACTAAACCAGCTCTGCAAGAAATATTAAAGGAAATCTTTGAGTGGAAAGGAAAGACCAAAAGTGACAAAAACAAGAAAGGAACACAGAAAACCTTCAAAATCAATGACAAAATACATAATCAAGTGGCACTAAATACATATCTAACAATAATTACTTTGAATGTAAATTGACTAAATGCCACAATCAAAATGTGATGTCAAAATGGGTGTCAGAATGGATAAAAGAACAGGGCCCATCTACACTGTCTACACGAGATACATTTCAGACCTAAAGACAACAGCAGATTGAAAGTAAGAGGAGGGGCGCCTGGGTGGCTCAGTGGGTTAAAGCCTCTGCCTTTGGCTCAGGTCATGATCCCAGAGTCCTGGGATCGAGCCCTGCATCGGGCTCTCTGCTTGGCAGGGAGCCTGCTTCCTCCTCTCTCTCTCTGCCTGCCTCTCTCCCTACTCGTGATCTCTATCTGTCAAATAAATAAATAAAATCTTAAAAAAAAAGTAAGAGGATAAAGAAATATGTATTATGCAAATTTATTTCAAAAGAAAGTAGGAGTAGCAGTATGTACATTAGAAAAAACTGTATTTTAAGAGTATCTGCATGGCAAAGTCAGTTAAATAGCTGACTCTTGGTTTTAGCTCAAGTCATGATATTAGCATGTTAAGAACAAGATCTGTGTTGGGCTCCATGCTCAGCAAAGTCTGTTTCTTTCTCCTTTTTCCTCTTCTTCTCCCCCACCATGCTCTCTCTCTCTCTCTCTCTCTCTCTGTCAAATAAATAAATAAATAAATAAATAAATAAATAAATCTTTAAAAAACCCATTAGATTTTAAACCAAAGACTGTAACAAGAGTTGAGAAGGGCACTATATTATAATAAAGAGACTATCCAACAAGAAGATCAAACAATTGTAAATGTCCATGTCCTCAACCTGGAAGAATTCAAATGTGTAAAACAATTAATAGTAAACTAAAGGAACTTAACTGATGATAATACAATAATAGTAAGGAACTTACACATCTCACTTACCTTAATAGACAGATCATCTAAGCAGAAAATTAACAAGGAAACAAAGACTTTCAGTGACACTCTGGACCAGATGGACTTAATATATTCAGAACATTCCATCTTAAAATATCAGAATGTGCATTCTTTTCAAGTGAACATAGGACATTCTCCAGAACAGATCACATAGGAGGTCATGAATCGGCCTCAACAAGTCAAAAAGATTAAGATCATACTATGCATCATTTCTGACCACAAAATTATGAAACTTGAAGTCAAACACAAGAAAAATTTGGAAAAACCACAAATAGATGGAGATTGAACAATAGGCTACTAAACATTGAAGGAGTCAACCAGAAAGCTAAAGAAAAAAAAATACATGGAAACAAATGAAAATGAAAACACCACTGTCAAAAACCTTTGTGATGCAGCAAAAGTGGTCCTAAAAGGGAAGTATATAAAAATACAGGGATACCTTAAGAAGCAAGAAATCTCAAATTGAACCTAGCTTATACCTAAAGGAGCTAGAAAAATATCAACAAAAGTTCCCTAAAGCCAGCAGAAGGAAGGGAATAATAAAGATTAGAGTAGAAATAAATGATACAGAAACTTTAAAAAAGAGAAAACAATAAAAAATGATCAATAAAATCAGGAGCTGTTCTTTGAAAAACTCAATAAATTTGATAACAGCCTAGCCAGACTTATCAAAAACAACAGAGAAAACATCCAAATAAGTAAAATCACAAATGGGAGAGGAGAAATAAGATCCAACACCACAGAAATACAATTAAAAAGGAATATTATAAAGAAATATATCCTGACAAATTTGACAATCTGGAAGAAATGAATCAATTCTCAGAAACTAATACACTACTAAAATTGAAACAGGAAGAAATAGAAAACTTGAAATGACCAGTAACCAAGAAAGAAATTGAATCACTATTCAAAAAAGTCTCAGCAAACAAAAGTCCAGGGCCAGAGGGCTTCACCAGTGAATTCTAGCAAACTTTGAAAAAAGAAATTAATACCTGTTCTTTTGAAACTAGTCCAATATTCACAGATTAATGTAATACACGACATTAATAAAGGAAATGTTAAAAACTTTAAGATCCTTTCAACAGATGTAGGAAAAAATGTATGTGACAAAGTACAACATTGGTTCATGATACAAACCTTTAACAAAGTAGGGTTTGAGGGAATGTATCTCAACATAATAAAGGTCATATACCAAAACCCACAGCTAATATCATCCTTAATGGGGAAAAACAAAGCTTTTCCTCTATGGTCAGAAACTAGTCAAAACAGGGATACCCAACCTCACCACTGTTATTTAACAGTACTGGAAGTCCTACCTCAGCAACCAGACAAAAACAAGAAATAAAAGGAATCCAAATCATTAAGAAAGAAGTCAAGGTTTCTGTATTTGAAGACGACATGATACTTTATATAGAAAATCCTAAAACTCCACCAAAAAATTGCTAGAGCTGATACATGAATTCAGTAAAGTCGCAAGGTACAAATCAAAGTCTCAAGATACAATTCTGTTGCATTTCTATTCACAAAGAAGGAAACAGCAGAAAGAGAAATTAAGGAGTCAGTGTTATTTATAATTGCACCAAATACCATAAAATATCTAGTAATAAACCTAATTAGAATGGTAAAATATCTGAAAAATATAAAATATGAATAAAACAAATTAAAGAAGAGACAAAGAAAAGGAAAAACATATCACATTCATGGATTGGAAGAATATTGTGAAAATGTCTATGTTACCCAAAGCAATCTACACTTTTAATGCAATCCCCATCAAAATACTACCAGCAATTTTTACAAAGCTGGAACAAACTATACTAAAATTTGTATGGAACAACTGGGTGCCTGGGTGGCTCAGTGGGTTAAAGCCTCTACCCTCGGCTCAGGTCATGATCCTAGGGTCCTGGGATTGAGCCCCACATCGGGCTCTCTTCTCCGCAGGGAGCCTGCTTCCTCCTCTCTCTCTGCCTGCCTCTCTGCCTAGTTGTGATTTCTCTCTGTCAAATAAATAAAATATTAAAAATAAATATATAAATAAATAAATAAATAAATAAATAATAAAATTTGTATGGAACAACAAAAGACGCTGAATAGCCAAAGCATTCTTGAACAAGAAAACCAAAACTGGAGGCATTACAATTGTAGACTTGAAGTTATATTTCAAAGTTGTAGTGACCAGGCAGTATGGTAGTGGCATGCACATACACACATACACACATACAGAAAGGACACATAGGTAAATAGAATAGAAAACCCAGAAATAACCCCACAACTGTGTTGTTAACAGGAAAGGTTACTCGATGGGAAAACAACAGCATCTTCTACAGATGGTGTTGAGAAAACTGGATAGTAACATGAAAAACAATGATACTAAAGTGCTCTCTTATACCATACACAAAAATAAATTCAAAATGGATGAAAGAGTTAAATGTGAGAGAGGAAATCATCAAAATCCTACAGAAGAACACAGTTTGTAACCTCTTTGACATGGAGGTAGCAACTTTTTACTCAATATATCTCCTGAGAGAAGGGAAGCAAATAAATATCTGCATGGTGAAGAAAGAAATCAACAAATCTAAAAGGCAGCCCAAGGAATGGGAGAAGATATTTGCAAATGACATATCTTTTAAAGGGTTAGTATCCAAAATCTGTTAAGGACTTACGAACTCAACATCCAAAACCAAATAATTCAGTTAAGAAATGTGCAGAAGTTCATAAATGGACATTTTTCCAAAGAAGGCATCTGTATTGCTAACATGAAAAGATGTTGAACATCACTAATCATCAAGGAAATTCAAACCAAAAAGTACAATGAGATATCACTTCACACTGGTCAGAATGGCTAAAATTAACAACACAGGAAACAACAGGTGTTGTGAGGATGTGGAGAAAGGGGAACTCTTCTGCACCGTTGGTTGGAATGCAAATTGGTCCAGCAACTCTGGAAAAGAGCATTCTCTCCTTCAAATATTGCAAATAGAAATACCCCATGATCCAGAAATTTCACCATTAGGTATTTACCCAAAAGATATAAAAATACTGATTTGAGGGGGAGGAGTCAAGATGGCGGAGAAGTAGCAGCCTGAGAATACATCAGGTAGCAGGAGATCAGCTCGATAGCTTATCTAAACATTGCAAACACCTACAAATCCAACGGGAGAGCGAAGAGAAGAAGAACAGCAACTCTAGAAACAGAAAATCAACCACTTTCTGAAAGGTAGGACTGGCGGAGAAGTGAATCTAAAACGACGGGAAGATAGACCACAGGGGGAGGGGCCGGCTCCCGGCAAGCGGCGGAGCAACGGAGCACAAAATCAGGACTTTTAAAAGTCTGTTCCACTGAGGGACATTGCTCCAGGGGCTAAAACGGGGTGAAGCCCACGCGGGGCCAGCGTGGCCCCAGGCCCCGCAGGGTCACAGAAGGATCGGGGGTGTCGGATTGTCGGAGAGCTCGCAGGTATTAGAACGGAGAAGCCGGCTGCAGAGACAGAGCCGAGGACTAAACTCTCAGCTCGGGGTTACCTTGGACTGGTCGCGGGCTGGGTGAGCTCGGAGCGCGGCTAGAAGCTGGGGATACGGGAGTGATTGGGTGCTACCTCTGGGGGCGCACTGAGGAGTGGGGCCCCAGGCTCTCGGCTCCTCCGGGCCGGAGACTGGGAGGCCGCCATTTTCATTCCCGTCCTCCGGAACTCTACGGAAAGCGTTCAGGGAACAGAAGCTGCCAAAAGCGAACCCGAGCCGATTACTTAGTCTGGCCGCCGGTAAGGGGGGTGCAATCCCGCCTCGGGCAAAGACACTTGAGAGTCACTACAACAGGCCCCTCCCCCAGAAGATCAACAAAATATCCAGCCAGGACGAAGTTCATCTATCAAGGAGAAAGCAGATTCAATTCCTAAGACAGCAGAGCAATTCCAGAGGAGGAGAAAGCAAAGCACGGAACTCATGGCTTTCTCCCCATGATTCTTTAGTCTTGCGGCTACTTCAATTTTTTTTTCTTTTTTCAATTTTTTTTTCTTTTTTCTTTTTTCTTCTTCTGCTAATTTTTTTAAACTTTTACCCTTTTCTTTTTTAACATTTTTTGACTAGTTCATCTAAATATATATATTTTTTCTTTCTTTTTTATATTTTTTATTTGTTTTATTTTTTAAATTTTTTTCTTTCTTTTTTTTTTTTCAGAAGCTGTTTTTATCCCCTTTCTCCCCCCCACAATTTGGGGTCTCTTCTGATTTGGTTACAGCGCATTTTCCTGGGGTCTTTGCCACCCTTTTAGTAGTTTATTTGCTCCTTCATATTCTCTTATCTGGGCAAAATGACAAGGCGGAAAAAATCACCACAAACAAAAGAACAAGAGACAGTACCGAAGGCTAGGGACCTGATCAACACAGACATGGGTAATATGTCTGATCAAGAGTTCAGAATGACGATTCTGAACATTCTAGCCAGGCTCGAAAAAGGCATGGAAGATATTAGAGAAACCCTCTCTGGAGATATAAAAGCCCTTTCTGGAGAAATTAAAGAACTAAAATCTAACCAAGTTGAAATCCAAAAAGCTATTAATGAGGTGCAATAAAAAATGGAGGCTCTCACTGCTAGGATCAATGAGGCAGAAGAAAGAATTAGTGATATAGAAGACCAAATAACAGAGAATAAGGAAGCCGAGCAAAAGAGGGACAAACAGCTACTGGACCATGAGGGGAGAATTCGAGAGATAAGTGACACCATAAGACGAAACAACATTAGAATAATTGGGATTCCAGAAGAAGAAGAAAGAGAGAGGGGAGCAGAAGGTCTATTGGAGAGAATCATTGGAGAGAATTTCCCTAATATGGCAAAGGGAACAAGCATCAAAATCCAGGAGATGCAGAGAACCCCCCTCAAAGTCAACAAGAATAGGTCCACACCCCGTCACCTAATAGTAAAATTGACAAGTCTTAGTGACAAAGAGAAAATCCTGAAAGCAGCCCGGGAAAAGAAGTCTGTAACATACAATGGTAAAAATATTAGATTGGCGGCAGACTTATCCACAGAGACCTGGCAGGCCAGAAAAAGCTGGCATGATATATTCAGAGCACTCAACGAGAAAAACATGCAGCCAAGAATACTCTATCCAGCTAGGCTATCATTGAAAATAGAAGGAGAGATAAAAAGCTTCCAGGACAAACAAAAACTGAAAGAATTTGCAAACACCAAACCAGCTCTCCAGGAAATATTGAAAGGGGTCCTCTAAGCAAAGAGAGAGCCTAAAAGTAGTAGATCAGAAAGGTACAGAGATAATATACAGTAACAGTCACCTTACAGGCTAATAATGGCACTAAATTCATATCTCTCAATAGTTACCCTGAATGTTAATGGGCTAAATGCCCCAATCAAAAGACACAGGGTATCAGAATGGATAAAAAAACAAAACCCATCAGTATGTTGCCTACAAGAAACTCATTTTAGACGCGAAGACACCTCCAGATTTAAAGTGAGGGGGTGGAAAACAATTTACCATGCTAATGGGCATCAGAAGAAAGCTGGGGTGGCAATCCTTATAGCAGATCAATTAGATTTTAAGCCAAAGACTATAATAAGAGATGAGGAAGGACACTATATCCTACTCAAAGGGTCTGTCCAACAAGAAGATCTAACAACTTTAAATATCTATGCCCCTAACGTGGGAGCAGCCAACTATATCAACCAATTAATAACAAAATCAAAGAAACACATCAATAATAATACAATAATAGTAGGGGACTTGAACACTCCCCTCACTGAAATGGACAGATCATCCAAGCCAAAGATCAACAACGAAATAAAGGCCTTAAATGACACACTGGACCAGATGGACATCACAGATATATTCAGAACATTTCATCCCAAAGCAACAGAATACACATTCTTCTCTAGTGCATATGGAACCTTCTCCAGAATAGATCACATCCTGGGTCACAAATCAGGTCTCAACCGGTATCAAAAGATTAGGATTATTCCCTGCATATTTTCAGACCACAATGCTCTGAAGCTAGAACTCAATCACAAGAGGAAAGCTGGAAAGAACCCAAAAACATGGAGACTAAACAGCATCCTTCTAAAGAATGAATGGGTTAACCAGCAAATTAAAGAAGAATTGAAAAAATTCATGGAAACAAATGATAATGAAAACACAACAGTTCAAAACCTGTGGGACACAGCAAAGGCAGTCCTGAGAGGAAAATATATAGCAGTACAAGCCTTTCTCAAGAAACAAGAAAGGTCTCAAGTACACAACCTAACCCTACACGTAAAGGAGCTGGAGAAAGAACAAGAAAGAAACCCTAAACCCAGCAGGAGAAGAGAAATCATAAAGATCAGAGCAGAAATCAATGAAATAGAAACCAAAAAAACAATAGAAAAAATCAATGAAACTAGGAGCTGGTTCTTGGAAAGAATCAATAAGATTGATAAACCCCTGGCCAGACTCATCCAAAAGAAAAGAGAAAGGACCCAAATAAATAAAATCATGAATGAAAGAGGAGAGATCACAACTAACACCAAAGAAATACAGACAATTATAAAAACATACTATGAGCAACTCTACGCCAACAAATTGGACAATCTGGAAGAAATGGATGCATTCCTAGAGACATATAAACTACCACAACTGAACCAGGAAGAAATAGAAAACCTGAACAGGCCCATAACCAGTAAGGAGATTGAAAGAGTCATCAAAAATCTCCAAACAAACAAAAGCCCAGGGCCAGACGGCTTCCAGGGGAATTCTACCAAACATTTAAAGAAGAACTATTTCCTATTCTCTTGAAACTGTTCCAAAAAATAGAAATGGAAGGAAAACTTCCAAACTCATTTTATGAGGCCAGCATCACCTTGATCCCCAAACCAGACAAGGATCCCACCAAAAAAGAGAACTACAGACCAATATCCTTGATGAACACAGATGCAAAAATTCTCGCCAAAATACTAGCCAATAGGATTCAACAGTACATTAAAAGGATTATTCACCACGATCAAGTGGGATTTATTCCAGGGCTGCAGGGTTGGTTCAACATCCGCAAATCAATCAATGTGATAGAACACATTAATAAAGAAAAACAAGAACCATATGATACTCTCAATAGATGCTGAAAAAGCATTTGACAAAGTACAGCATCCCTTCCTGATCAAAACTCTTCAAAGTGTGGGGATAGAGGGCACATACCTCAATATTATCAAAGCCATCTATTAAAAACCCACCGCAAATATCATTCTCAATGGAGAAAAACTGAAAGCTTTTCCGTTAAGGTCAGGAACACGGCAGGGATGTCCATTATCACCACTGCTATTCAACATAGTACTAGAAGTCCTAGCCTCAGCAATCAGACAACAAAAAGAAATTAAAGGCATCCAAATTGGTAAAGAAGAATTCAAACTATCACTCTTCGCAGATGATATGATACTATATATGGAAAACCCAAAAGACTCCACTCCAAAACTGCTAGAACTTGTACAGGAATTCAGTAAAGTGTCAGGATATAAAATCAATGCACAGAAATCAGTTGCATTTCTGTACACCAACAACATGACTGAAGAAAGAGAAATTAAGGAGTCAATCCCATTTACAATTGTACCCAAAACTATAAGATACCTAGGAATAAACCTAACCAAAGAGACTAAGAATCTATACACAGAAAATTATAAAGTACTCATGAAAGAAATTGAGGAAGACACAAAAAAATGGAAAAATGTTCCATGCTCCTGGATTAGAAGAATAAATATTGTGAAAATGTCTATGCTACCTAAAGCAATCTACACATTTAATGCAATCCCTATCAAAATACCATCCATTTTTTTCAAAGAAATGGAACAAATAATCCTCAAATTTATATGGAACCAGAAAAGACCTCGAATAGCCAAAGGAATATTGAAGAACAAAGCCAAAGTTGGTGGCATCACAATTCCGGACTTCAAGTTCTATTACAAAGCTGTCATCATCAAGACAGCATGGTACTGGCACAAAAACAGACACATAGATCAGTGGAACAGAATAGAGAGCCCAGAAATCAACCCTCAACTCTATGGTCAACTAATCTTCGACAAAGCAGGAAAGAATGTCCAATGGAAAAAAGACAGCCTCTTCAATAAATGGTGCTGGGAAAATTGGACAGCCACATGCAGAAAAATGAAATTGGACCACTTCCTTACACCACACACGAAAATAGACTCCAAATGGATGAAGGACCTCAATGTGAGAAAGGAATCCATCAAAATCCTTGAGGAGAATGCAGGCAGCAACCTCTTCGACCTCAGCCGTAGCAACATCTTCCTAGGAACAACGGCAAAGGCAAGGGAAGCAAGGGCAAAAATGAACTATTGGGATTTCATCAAGATCAAAAGCTTTTGCACAGCAAAGGAAACAGTTAACAAAACCAAAAGACAACTGACAGAATGGGAGAAGATATTTGCAAATGACATATCAGATAAAGGGCTAGTATCCAAAATCTATAAGGAACTTAGCAAACTCAACACCCAAAGAACAAACAATCCAATCAAGAAATGGGCAGAGGACATGAACAGACATTACTGCAAAGAAGACATCCAGATGGCCAACAGACACATGAAAAAGTGCTCCACGTCACTCAGCGTCAGGGAAATACAAATCAAAACCACAATGAGATATCACCTCACACCAGTCAGAATGGCTAAAATTAACAAGTCAGGAAATGACAGATGCTGGAGAGGATGTGGAGAAAGGGGAACCCTCCTCCACTGTTGGTGGGAATGCAAACTGGTGCAACCACTCTGGAAAACAGCATGGAGGTTCCTCAAAATGTTGAAAATAGAACTACCCTATGACCCAGCAATTGCACTACTGGGTATTTATCCTAAAGATACAAACATAGTGATCCGAAGGGGCACGTGTACCCGAATGTTTATAGCAGCAATGTCTACAATAGCCAGACTATGGAAAGAACCTAGATGTCCATCAACAGATGAATGGATAAAGAAGATGTGGTATATATACACAATGGAATACTATGCAACCATCAAAAGAAATGAAATCATGCCATTTGCGACGACGTGGATGGAACTAGAGCGTATCATGCTTAGTGAAATAAGTCTCGGAGAAAGACAACTATCATATGATCTCCCTGATATGAGGACATGGAGAAGCAACATGGGGGGGTAGGGGGATAGGAGAAGAGTAAATGAAACAAGATGGGATTGGGAGGGAGGCAAACCATAAATGACTCTTAATCTCACAAAACAAACTGGGGGTTGCTGGGGGGAGGTGGGATTGGGAGAGGGGGAGCGGGCTATGGACATTGGGGAGGGGAGGCGAACCATAAGAGACTATGTACTCTGAAAAACAACCTGAGGGTTTTGAAGGGTCAGGGGTGGGAGGTTGGGGCAACCTGAGGGTTTTGAAGGGTCAGGGGTGGGAGGTTGGTGGAACAGGTGGTGGGTAATGGGGAGGGCACGTTTTGCATGGAGCACTGGGTGTTGTGCAAAAAGAATGAATACTGTTACACTGAAAAAATAAATAAAATGAAAAAAAAATACTGATTTGAAGGGATACATGCACCCTAATGTTTATAGTAGCATTATTGACAATGGCTAAACTATGGAAAGAGCCCAAATGTCTATGTACTGATGAGTGGATAAAGATGTGGTATGTGCATACAATGGAATATTGCTCAGCCATAGAAAAGAGAATTGTTTGATATTTGCAACATGGTGGGTGGAGCTAGACAATATTATGCAAAGTGAAATATGTCTTTCAGAGAAAGAAAAATACTAGATGTTTTCACTCATATGGGGAATATAAGAAACAAGACAATGAACATGGGGGCAAAAGGAGAGGAAAATCATGAAACAGATTGCTAACTCTAGAGAGAAAACTGATGGATATCTGAGGGAAGGCAGGTCAGTGATGGATTAAACAATGATAGGTATTAAGGAGGGCACTTGTAGTGATGAACACTGGGTGTTATATGTAAGTGATGAATCACTAAATTCTACTCCTGAAAATATTATTGCACTGTATGTAACTAGCTAAAATTAAAAAAATGGAAAATAAAATAAAATAAACTAATGGGGAAAAGGTTTTGTTGTTGTTGTTGTTTTTCTTGCTGTTCTTGACTTTTCCTCACACTCTTAATTAATAACTATGCTCATAATTTCTCTAGAGACTTGAGTTCTATTATCATCCACTCCATAATTATCCAATTTGATCTGGAAAAATTCTGCAGGCACCGAGAGCAATGTCCTCTGGTTTACTTCTGGAAGCTAATTCACTCCCGACTCCAGGGGCACCTTCTCTGTTGGCATCTAATGGAAAATATTCTCTCCTTGGTATATTTTACACCATCTTTTCTCCATCTTTTTGTTGGCATATTAATTTAGGCCATTTGTTCTGGAAATAAACAGAGGAAGAAGTCAGAAATACTGCTCTTTCATCATTACTACAGAAAGTGAATGTGTATTGAGAACTACGTTATTTCATCAAGGTATTATTCATTTTCTATTTCCCAGATTTTTATTCATGAAGGAAACAATGATAAACCTGTCATGAAGTTTATGTAATCAATAATTTCAACCTGTTTGTGAGAAAAACATCAAGACAGGTGTTTGATTAAAGTGATTCAATCATTCCCTTAGTTACTATGCTATGTGATTTTGTCAATAAAATAAGCAAACAAAAAAACTTAGCTCAGACCGGGTACACTAGTTTTTACTAATTTAATTAGTTTAGAAAATACATAATTCATCTTGGAGCAATTTTTTTAAAAAAAAACCTCATGGTACAGATTTGTTTATTTTATTTTATTTTTATTTTTTTTAGCATTGAGATCTGTTCCTTACTGTAAATAGACTTAGTATTAGCTCAGAAAAGGCTGCACTGTTGTGTGTGTAAGGATACTTCATATGGATCATTTAAATGCTCTCAAAGTTGGTGGGTCAGAAAAACTCATCGTATTTGCTGCTATTTTATTATTGTGGAAATTGAGACTAAAATTTTTGTTTAGCTTCCCCAATTTAAAACAGCTCAGTCGTGTCAGAACATGGATAGAACTCAGGTCTTCTTCAATCCCATTACTCCTCAGAACACAGGTTATACTTAGTTTTATTAACTTTATGAACTTGATTTGTTAATCTTTTGAGTGAAGTATTGAGACATGGAGGAGAAGGATATGAACTTAGGGTATTCTTATGTAGTCAAATTGTGTACTTGGGTAGGATAACCAGAATCATTAACCAATGATCATTAACCAATGATCCCAGGTAAATAACCAAGTTCAGAGGCTCTGTTCTGCCCAAGGCATGATAAAATGACATCACTGCCCAGGAACAGCGTGTCTAAGCTGGTACATCCTAAAATATCATATGTTTAAGTAAAATAGGAATGGGCATAATGTCCTGAAGCTGCTTTATTGCAGTTACTCCATGTTCAGGGCAATCATGCTACTTTGGCATTTGACAGTCTTGGAATCATTAGGGAGCCGAAGCAAGAACCCTTATACTCCTTCACTCAGCATAGCCTCATATTTCTTGCGAAGTTCCTCCTCAAATTTAACTCTCTCCTGTCAACAGTGAGAGGAGATGCTAAGGTCCATTTATTCAATATGCAGGAAAATCATTGTACATTTATTTATGTTATTGCCAAGGGAGAAATTCCACAAGCTGTTCCTTTGTTCCTCATGTAATGTGTGGATTTAAAACACAGATTTGGAAGCAGGACAATGATATCTATTAATTAATCATGTATATATATGCATATTTGTGTGAAAGGGAATTGTACCTTTTTTATGTGTTAACTACCAAAACTTTATTAAATGAATCAACCAACTTGTCTAACATTTTGAATAAGATACATTGTATATATTTGCATTGATTATATATACATAATATTATATATATATACACACATATACATATATTTAGGATTATACATCTAGAAGTTTTTCTTCTATGTACTCAATTCTAAATCATTTGCAATTAAAAACATTGATTTAATAAGTGATGAGCACTGGGGGTTATACTGAACTGATGAATCATTGAACATTATATCAAAAGCCAATGATGTAGTATACATTGGCTAATTGAATTTATTTATTTATTTTTAAAAATTATTTTTTTTATTTGACAGAGTTAGAGATAGACACAAAGAGAGCACAAGCAGTGGGAGCAGCAGAGGGAGAGGGAGAAGCAGCCTCCCTGCTGAGCAAGAAGCCTGATGCAAGGATTGATCCAAGGACCCTGGGATCATGAACTGAGTGGAAGGCAGATGCTTAACTGACTGAGCCAGGTAACTTTGGCTAATTGATTTCAAACACAAAAATAATTTTTAATAAAAATAAATGATAACTATATAAAATTTTATTATCTTTGTTCCTCTTTTTAGAGTGCAGGAGCTGTGGCTATTAGAGATGAGGAATTAGAATATTATTTCCCCATTTGTTAGATGATACTAGACTATAGATTATGAGGGATCTACCATATGGCAGTAGTGCAGATTTTTGTATTGATTGCAACCAAGTTATCCTGGGAGATATCTATATCTATATCTATATTTATATCTATATCTATCTATATCTATATCTATATCTATCTATATCTATATCCATATCTGTATCTATATCTATATATAGATCTATAGATCTATAGATCTATAGATCTATATATAGATACAGATATATATCCATATCTGTATCTATATCTATATATCTATATATAGATACAGATATATATCCATATCTGTATCTATATCTATATATAGATCTATAGATCTATCTATATATATATAGATAGATAGATCTATAGATCTATATATAGATATAGATACAGATATGGATACAGATATGGACATGGATATGGATACAGATATGGATACAGATATGGATATAGATATTATTGCTGACTCAGCCTGGAAGGGTATTTTTTGGTCTGTTTCTTTTTTAAGATTTTATTTGTTTATTTGACAGACAGAGATCACAAGTAGGCAGAGAGGCAGGCAGAGAGAGAAGGGGAAGCAAGCTCCCTGCTGAGCACAGAGCCCAATGTGGGGCTCGATCACAGGACCCTGGGATCGTGACCTGATCCAAAGGCAGGGGCTTTAACCCACTGAGCCAACCAGGCACTCTGTTTTTTGTTTTAAGAAGATACAAGTCTTTGTTTTGTGGTTGTGTAGTTGGAACTCTTTTAGTTCAAACCAATAAACTAACATTTCACTCTTGCTTTATTAAATTCTATTGATAATTAAAAGCACAAAATTTAGATTTGAATTGTTGTATATTGCTAAAATATCATTAAAATGCAGATCAAAATATGCATAACATGGTAGAAAATAATATAACAAGCATCTGATTCCTAATAACTTGTTTTATTAAACCTCATAATTCTGGGATTTGGAGTTTTAATAAGTGGGGTTTCTTATTGGATCCATAATACCAAGGAAATAGTTTCATCTTTTCTCACTGAATTTTATAATTAATTTAAAATGTAGAATCCAATTCACAGTACACAAAAGTATTCCAATTGTTTCTTTATGTAACATAAATTTCTATATTTCTATATTTCACAATATTAAAAGAAATTTTATTAATCTAGAAGGTTTAGTATAAAAATGATAATTAATAAACAATATTTAGTTTTGTCACTTATTAACATTTTTGTGTTTTCTTTGATTTTAAGTATTAACATGTTACAGACATAATTAATATTCAATTTTTATTTCACTTTAATCTCACTGCTTCCCTTCCCCATTCCATGTTTCTCTCTCTTTTCAAAAAAAAAATTTTTGTAAGTAAATTCTATACCCAATGTGGGGCTAGAACCCATGACCCCAAGATCAAGAGTCACAAGTTCCACCAGCTGAGCTTGCCATGTGCCCCTGTTCCATTTTCTTAATTGGTACATTGTATTCATTCTTGTAACTGATTTATACAACTCATATAAGTGTGTAGCCATAGATAATATGCTGTGTTTTTCTGAATGTTTAAACTAATATGATTGGAAATACATTCTATATAACACCTTGCAGCATGCATTTTTTATTTATTTATGCATGTAGAGCTATCACATTTCATGTCTACAGTGTTTGATTCTGGGATAAAATGGGGTATATCAAACAGCATCCCAATGATGGGAATTTGGAGTTTAAACATACTAGAACAAACATCCTTAATTATGTCATTTTAAAATATATATATATTTGTTAGAAGTAACATCACTGCATCAAAACTTCCACATTTTAATTGATTGTATATTGCCAAATGACACTTCAAACTATGTAGACTTCTTAAATGCAAAACATCAGTAAATGAGAATTTCATCCTTCACATCTTTGTTACAAATTTAGTAGTCAGACTTACATGCACTCTGTGTTTTAAGCCAATGAGCACACAAAAAAAGCACATCTTGTTATGGTTTTAATTTGTATTTCCATGACTAGTAAGATTGAAGATATTTTTGAATTCACGATCGATCATTACTTTGTGTTTATGAGCAGCTTCAGTTCAATTTCCTCGCATTTTTCTTTTATGTTAATTTGTTTTCTTATAATTTCTTCTTTATCAGTGATGGTATGCTTTTGTCATTTACACTGCAAATATTTATTGTTCATAATTTGACTTTGTGTTATGGTGTCATTTTGTAAAATTATTTATATTAATGATAAAATGCATATTTCAAACTAATTGCTATTTATAATCTTTGGGAAGAAAATTATCTTCAAAATTTGTCACAACCCAAGGTCCTATATTTCTTATAAGTACTGATAGCATTCATTTCATATTTCCATAGTTACAAAGGATAATATTTACGTGCTTTATCATCAACATGAAGTAAGTAAGCAGTGAAGAATAAAAGGGATAACCAGAAATTTGACTTTGAAATAACTGTAAAGTTGTCTGTAATCTTAAAAAAATTAATAAATTGTGAACTATAATATTTTGGATTCATGGAAAGAGAATATAACATGCAGATGACTTTGCTGTGGACAATCATATATGTTTTAAACATGCAGACAGTACCACCAAGGAAAAGCAAAGATATGAGAATAACTGATTAACATATAGAAAACAAATATTTATTTTCATAAATCATGTTAACCAAAATTATAACCCATCAGAGAAGTTAGTATAATGCAAAGATTAACAACACTGATCTTAAAAACAGACTGCCTGGATTTTAAGGCTGTCTCGGGCTCTAGATATTTGAGTGATTATGGACAAATTAATTGGCCTTGCTCAGCCTTAGTTTCTTCTTCTATAGAATGAGAATAATAGTATCATTTTACTCCATTGTTTCATTATTAATATTAATTAAGTTAATGTATTTATTGTGCAGAAAACAAATTGGCACAGAGAAGGTGCTACAAAAGTTTGTGTTCTTTTCCAAATCGGAACTATTTGTAATGAGTTTTAAATTTAAGAACCATATCCTTTTTAATTATACAGCAAATCCCAAATTTCAAGTGGCTTACCCCAACGTTATTCAACATAAAACTAGAGAGGGATGGTTCTGTCCAGGAGGTGTAACTGTTATAATTCTAAACTTTTGTACCAAACAAATTACCCAGAAACATATAAAAAGACAAATTTCTGGGTTTTACCTTACAAATTCTCAATTAGTAATTTTACCTTGGGCCCTAAAAATTCATATTTTCAACAAGCATAATAACTAGTTTGCTCAAATAATAAAAATAAAACCAAAAACAAACTTCTAATTTCATAGATTGAGGAGTACTTTAGAGTAAATACACCAAACTAATGAAAAACTTCTGTAAATTACTGATTGAACTATTAAAAATCTTATCTATATTTCTCTCAGAATCTTCCCGGATATTAAAAACCTGCCTATTAGGATTTACAAAATGGTAGTGGAGTAGGAGGACCCAAGCTCATCTTATCTCTCAAACACAAGATAACTATCAAATCATCCTAAATAGCCCAGAATTAAGGCTGATGATTGACAGAATTCCACAATTAAAGGGAGAGAAGGGGCCATTTTGAAGAACGTAAGAAGTGGTGACATATGGTTCAGGGCGAAAGGGATTAGAGGTGCTGTGTAGGTAAGGGAGCTGTGTTCACAGAGGACAAGAGACAGAGGAGCACCCGGGGCAATGCACAAGGAGAATGTTTCCCCAAAGTCATTGCGTTAGAATATAAGAGCGGCTGAGTTTCATGTGTCCCTGCAATGAGCTTAAATACTGGAATTTTAAAGGTCAGTGGCCTTGGTGGAGATAGAACACAGAGCCCTGGCCTTACACTGCTCCTGGAAGGAAGGCAGGCAAAGAACCCTGGAATGTGGAAACATCAATCTGAAGAACACCTGGGCACACAGGAGGAAGATAATTCACTCTTTTCTGAGTGTATCCCTGAGAGGAAGCTTTTAAGGAGACACCTATCCACAAACAAAGGAGCTGGCTGGCACCATTTCCCTCCCCATCCCTCAAAAAAACACAGAACCACCTGCAGGAAGTAGCCCAGCACTGACACTGTCTCACTAACTTGCTTCCATCAACACCAAGAGTCCTGCCCTCTGCCAGGACTGCCCTTCCCAGTCAATATTCCCTCAACTCCAATGTGGTGGGCCCTTCCCCCAGAAGACCAGTGCAAGTACCTGCTCACAACACATCTCCTGACCTGAAAATTTGGCAGAGCTTCACACCTGGTGGAGTTGGAGTCAGGTTTTATTCACAAACATACCAGAGAACACCTAGTTAAAATCCACCACATTCAGGCCAGAGACCAAACACTGCCCACAAAAGGCAAGGATCAGCTCTGTGGACAACTAGCCTGAAGGATGGAGCAGCCACAACACAACAGCAGAGCACACAAGCATACACCTGAAGTGCCAGTCCCTAGACACTACAGGACTTCTTCATAAGGCCATTACTTTCAGGAACAGGAAAGTAAATTACTCCTGCACAGCAGGAGAGATTAAGATGAACTGTAGAGAGGGAGGAATTTATCTGAAATTAAAAAACAAAATAAGGTGATAGCCAGAGATCTAAGTGAAACAGATATACAAGCAACATGCCTGAGGAAGAATTTAAGCCAACAATCATTAGGATAGTCCCTGGGCTTGAGAAAAGAATAGAATACATTATGGAGACCGTTACCACAATGATAAAAAAGTCAAAAAAATATCAATCAGTGGTGAAGAATGCAATAACTGAGACTAGAAACAGGCTTCATGCAATGAGCAGTAGGCTGGAGGGAGCAGAGGGAGACAAAGTACTGGAAAATAATAAAGCTGAATAAAAGAGAGGAAAACAACATGACTACAGACTGAGGGAACTCAATGACTCCATCAAATGTAATAACATTGTATTATAAGGGTCCCAGAAGAAGAAGAGAGAAAAGGGGCAGAAAATTTATTTAAAGAAATAATAGCTGAAACATCCCTAATCTGGGGAAGGAAACAATCATCCAGATCCAAGAGACATAGAGAACTCCCATCAAAATCAACAAAAGCAGGACAACAATGAGACATACTGTAATTAAATTTGCATAATATAGTGATAACGAAAAAATTCTAAAAGCAGCAAGACAAAAGAAGTCCCAAACTTACAAGGAAGACCCATAAGGATGGCTAGCTGGGGAATTCCCAACAGAAACCTGACATGCCAGAAGAAAGTGGTATGATATATTCAAATTGCTGAATGGGGAAAATCTGCACAAAGAATATTCTATCCAGCAAGAGTATCATAGAGAAGAGAGGAGAAAAAAAGAGTTCCCGAGACAAACAAATACCAAAGGAGTTCCTGACCACTAAACCAGCTCTGTAAGAAATATTAAAGGTAACTCTTTGAGTGGAAAGGAAAGACCAAAAGTGACAAAAACTAGAAAGGATCAGAGAAAATCTCCAAGAACAATGACAAAAGAAGCAATAAAATGACAATAAATATACATCTATCAATGATTACTATGAGTGTAAATGTACTAAATTCTCCAATTAAAAGACATAGGGTGTCAAAAATTGATAAAAAAACAAGACCCTCAATACTGCCTATAGGAAGTTCATTTCAGACCTAAAGTCAACTTCATTTTGAAAGTAAGGGAATGGAGAAACAGGTATCATGCAAACAGATATCAAAACAAAGTCAGAGTGGCAGTAGTTATATCAGACAAACTACACTTTTTTTGTTCTTTTTTTGTATTTGTGGTCTTTTTCAAAGACAGAACATCATAGATATGCAGTACAATCAGCAGAGTTTATTTAAGGTGAAAGTACACTCTCTAGATGTAAGAGCAGGTGAGTTCAAGGGAGAGCTGCATTTTTGTTGTTGTTGTTCTTTTATTCTTTTTTCTGCTTTGGTATTATGGTAATGCTGGCCTTACAGAATGATTTGGAATGTATCCCTCTATTCCATTATTTGTAGGATTTTATAGGATTGCCATTAGTTATTATTATTTTTTAATGGTTGGTAGAGTTCACGAAAGAAAGCATGTGTTCTTGGACTTTTCTGTGCTGGGAGATTTTTGACTCTTAATTCAGTTTTTAATCTTGTTATTGTTATTGGTCTACAAGATTTCCTACTTATTTGATCCAAGATTTATTATTCAATCTTCATATTTAGACCATTTTAAGGAATTATGTGCATTGTTTTTCTAAGTTATCTGATTTTTTAGTATATAATTATTTATGGTAATCTGTTATCACACTATGTATTTCTGTGGTATCTGTTGTATTGTTTTCACTTTCATTTATCCATTTATCATGGATTAAAAAAATCTTTTTTTTTTACTTTCCTTTTCTTTAGTCAGTGTAACTAAAGCATTGCCAATTTCTTTTTTTCTTTTTTTAACTCATAATTCTTTCAATGTATTTCACTGTATTTCCTTTTTCTACTAAATTTCAGTTATTTATTCTTTCTATAGTTCCTTGAGGTTTAGTGAAAAGTTGTTTATTTGACTTTTCTTAATATAAGCATTTATAGCATAAAAAACAAAAATAGAGTTACTATATGATTTAATAATTTTTAATTTTATATTAAATTATATTTTATTATATATAATTATATATATAATATATATGAAATTATATTTAAATTATAAATTATATTTAATAATTTTTAATTTTAACTTAGTTTAGTCTAGTTTATTCTTTTTTAATTTTTATTTTCTACTATACATATAGAGTTAAACTTCAAGGTAATCCCCTTTCCCCAACCAATGCTACCCCTATAGGCAAACCAGTTTCTAATCCCCCTGTAACTTAGGAAAGTTGAGTCCCTTAACAAAAACATCAAGATACCTTCAGGAAGAATCAAAATAACCTTCCTCACCCACACTGAGAATTTATAACCACTCTCCCAATTTTTCCTTCTGTCAGTGTTTCTGTGAATTTCTGTTTGTCCTGATAATATATAAATCTTATACCTTGGGTTCTTTCTGATGAGGTTCTTCCATTTTTTTTGCTTATATATATTTTTTTCTCTTGTCATATACTTTTGTCAGTCTTTTTGTTTGTCTGTTTTTGTTTGTATACTTCATAAATCTTACCTTGTGGCCCATTTGGGCTGAGCCTTCTCTTTTATCTTCCTTTTTTTCCTGATTCTCTCTCTGTCTCTTGTTTTTTCCTATTTTCTTTCCCCTTTTTTTCTTTCTTCTTCTCTATTTCTTTTTCTTTTCTTTTTTCTCTTATTTGGGTGGGGAATCCTGATTGCACAGAAGCATTCCAGGGTGCACATTGACTGCACCACAATCGATAAGTCCAGCTGCATCTGTTCAGTCACCTCTTTCCAAAATGACTAGGAGGAGGAATACCCAACAGAAGAAAAATACAGAGGATGGACCTTCTTCAACAGAATTAATGGCTATCCACAGAGACAATATGTCAGAAAAGGAATTCAGACTAACAATTATCCAGGCAATAGCTAGGTTGGAGAAAGCCATGGATGACCAAACAGAATTGATTAGGGCAGAACTGAAAGCCACCAGGGATGATGTTCACAATGTTAGGGCAGAACTGAAAGCCACCAGGGATAATGTTCAAAATCCTCTCAATGAGTTCCAATCCAATCTAAATTCTCTAAAAGCTAGGGTAACTGAGACAGAAGATAGAATTAGTGATCTGGAGGACAAACAGAGAGAGAGAAAAGATCAGGAGGAAGCCTGGAACAAACAGCTCAGAAGCCATGAAAACAGAATCAGGGAAATAAACGATGCCATGAAATGTTCCAATGTCAGAATTATTGGAATCTCTGAAGGGGAGGAAAAAGAAAGAAGTCTAGAAGATATAGAGGAAGAAGTTGTCTATGAAAATTTTCCCAATCTCACGAACGGAAACAACATTCATGTACTAGAGGCAGAGAGATTTCCTCCCTAGATTTTAAATTCTCGAAAGTCCTCACGAAACCTTATAGTTAGAATGAGGAATTATGTTTCAAGAGAGACCCTCTTAAAAGCAGCTAGGAGAAAAAAGCTCCTTACATAGAGAGGAAAGCGCATTAAAATAACGTCAGACCTTTCCACAGAGAGCTGGCAAGCCAGGAAGGGCTGGCAAAATATATTCAGAATACTAAATGAGAAGAACATGCAACCAAGAATACTCTATCCAGCAAGACTGACATTTAAAATGGATGGAGAGATAAAGAGTTTCCAAGACCGGCAAGGCTTAAAAGACTATGCAACCACCAAGCTGACACTGCAGGAAATATTAAGGGGGGTCCTATAAAAGAGAAAAAATCCTAAGAACATCATTGAACAGAAATATAGAAACAATCTACAGACAGAAAGACTTCAAAGGCAACACGATGTCAATAAAAACCTATCTCTCAATAATCACTCTCAATGTGAATGGCCTAAATGCGCCCATAAAATGACAAAGGGTTGCAGATTGGATAAAACGACAGGACCCATCCATATGTTGTCTACAAGAGACCCATTTTGAACCTAAGGATATACCCAGACTGAAAGTGAAGGGATGGAGAAGCATCTTTCATGCCAATGGGCCTCAAAAGAAGGCCGGAGTAGCGATTCTCATATCACATAAATTAGATTTTAAACTAAATACTGTAGTCAGAGATACAGAAGGACACTATGTAATTCTTAAAGGGACTATCCGCCAAGATGATCTAACAATTGTGAATATCTATGCCCCCAATATGGGAGCACCCAATTACATAAGAAAACTAATAATCAAGATAAAGAGTCATATTGATATGAATACAATAATAGTAGGAGAACTTAATACACCTCTCTCAGAAATAGACAGATCATCGAAGCAGAAAATTAATAAAGAAATAAGAGCATTGAATGAGACATTGGACCAGATGGACCTCATAGACATATACAGAACATTCCACCCTAAAACAACAGAATATTCATTCTTCTCAAGTGCACATGGAACCTTCTCCAGAATAGACCACATACTGGGTCACAAAGCAGGACTCAAACGATACCAAAAGACTGACATTATTCCCTGCATATTCTCAGATCACAATGCTTTGAAACTGGAGCTCAATCACAAGGAAAAGTTCAGAAGGAACTCAAACACATGGAAGCTAAAGACCACCTTGCTTAAGAATGCTTGGATCAACCAGGAGATCAAAGATGAACTTAAACAATTCATGGAAACCAATGAGAATGAAGACACTTTGGTCCAAAACCTATGGGATACACCAAAGGCGGTTCTAAGGGGGAAATACATAGCCATCCAAGCCTCCCTCAAAAACACTGAAAAATCCAAAATACACCAGCTATCTCTACACCTTAAAGAAGTGGAGAATCAACAACAAATCAAACCAACTCCACATGCAAGAAGGGAAATAATCAAGATTAGAGCAGAGATCAATGAGGTAGAAACGAGAGATACAGTAGAACGTATCAATGAAACTAGAAGCTGGTTTTTTGAAAGAATCAATAAGATCGATAAACCATTGGCCACACTAATCCAAAAGAAAACAGAGAAAGCCCAAATTAATAAAATTATGAATGAAAAGGGAGAGATCACAACTAACACCAAGGAAATAGAAACAATCATCAGAAATTATTACCAACAGTTATATGCCAATAAGCTAAGCAACCTAGATGAAATGGATGCATTCCTGGAAAACTACAAACTCCCAAAATTGAACCAGGAAGAAATTGACAACCTGAATAGACCGATATCTAGTAATGAGATTGAAGCAGTGATCAAAAACCTCCCAAAAAACAAGAGCCCAGTACCTGAAGGATTCCCTGGGGAATTCTACCAAACTTTCAAAGAAGAAATAACACCTATTCTCCTGAAGCTGTTCCAAAAATTGAAGCAGAAGGAAAACTTCCAGACTCTTTTTATGAAGCCAGCATTACCCTGATCCCCAAACCAGGCAAAGACCCTACCAAAAAGGAGAATTTCAGACCAATATCACTGATGACTATGGATGCAAAGATTCTCAACAAGATCCTAGCAAACAGGATCCAGCAGCACATTAAAATGATTATCCACCATGACCAGGTGGGATTCATCCCTGGGTTGCAAGGTTGGTTCAACATTTGCAAATCAATCAATGTGATAGAACAAATCAATAAGAGAAGAGAGAAGAACCACGTGGTCCTCTCAATTGATGCAGAAAAAGCATTTGACAAAATCCAGCATCCGTTCCTGATGAAAACGCTTCCAAGTATAGGGATAGAGGGAATATTCCTGAACTTCATAAAATCTATCTATGAAAGACCCACAGCAAATATCATCCACAATGGGAAAAAGCTTGCAGCCTTCCCGTTGAGATCAGGAACACGACAAGGATGCCCACTCTCACCAGTCTTGTTCAACATAGTATTAGAAGTTCTAGCAACGGCAATCAGACAACAAAGAGAAATAAAAGGTATCCAAATTGGCAAGGAAGAAGTCAAACTCTCTCTCTTCGCAGATGACATGATTCTTTATATGGGAAACCCCAAAGACTCCACCCCCAAACTACTAGAACTCATACAGCAATTCAGTAACGTGGCAGGATACAAAGTCCATGTACAGAAATCAGTGGCTTTCTTATACACTAACAATGAAAATACAGAAAGGCAAATTAGAGAATCGATTCCATTTACTATAGCACCAAGAACCATAAGATACCTGGGCATAAACCTAACCAAAGAGATAAAGGACCTGTACTAGAGGAACTACAGAACATTCATGAAAGAAATTGAAGAAGACACAAAAAGATGGAAGACTGTTCCATGCTCTTGGATTGGAAGAATAAACATTGTTAAAATGTCTATACTGCCTAGAGCAATCTATACTTTTAATGCCATTCTGATCAAAATTCCACCAGTATTTTTCAAAAAGCTGGATCAAATAATCCTAAAATTTGTATGGAATCAGAAGAGACCCCGAATTGCTAAGGAAATGTTGAAAAACAAAAACAAAACTGGCAGCATCACGTTACCCGATTTCAAGCTTTACTACAAAGCTGTGATCACCAAGACAGCGTGGTACTGGCATAAAAACAGACACATAGACCAGTGGAACAGAGTGGAGAGCCCAGATATGGACCCTCAACTCTATGGTGAAATAGTCCTCGACAAAACAGGAAAAAATATTCAATTGAAAAAAGACAGTAACTTCAATAAATGGTGCTGGGAAAACTGGACAGCGATATATAGAAGAATGGAACTTGACCATTCTCTTACACCGTACACAAAGATGAACTCGAAATTGATAATAGACCTCAACGTGAGACAGGAATCTATCAGAATCCTGGAGGAGAACATAGGCAGTAACCTCTTCGATATCAGCCACAGCAACTTCTTTCAAGATATGTCTCCAAAGGCCAAGGAAACAAAAGCGAAAATGAACTTTTGGGACTTCATCAAGATCAAAAGTTTCTGCACAGCAAAGGAAACAGTCAACAAAACAAAAAGGCAACCCACGGAATGGGAGAAGTTATTTGTAAATGACAGTACAGACAAAAGGTTGATATCCAGGATCTATAAAGAACTTCTCAAACTCAACACACACAAAACACGTAATCATATCGAAAAAATGGGCAGAAGATATGAACAGACACTTCTCCAATGAAGACATACAAATGGCTATCAGACACATGAAAAAATGTTCATCATCATTAGACATCAGTGAGATTCAAATTAAAACCACATTGAGATACCACCTGACACCAGTTAGAATGGCCAAAATTAGCAAGACAGTTAACAACATGTGTTGGAGAGGATGTGGAGAAAGGGGAACCCTCTTCCACTGTTGGTGGGATTGCAAGTTAGTGCAGCCACTTTGGAGAACAGTGTGGAGACTCCTGAAGAAATTAATAATAGAGCTTCCCTATGACCCTGCAATTGCACTGCTGGGTATTTACCCCAAAGATACAGATGTAGTGAAAGAAGGGCCATCTGTACCCCAATGTTTATTGCAGCAATGGCTATGGTCGCCAAACTGTGGAAAGAACCAAGATGCCCTTCAACGGATGAATGGATAAGGAAGATGTGGTCCATATACACAATGGAGTATTATGCCTCCATCAGAAAGGATGAATACCCAACTTTTGTAGCAACATGGACGGGACTGGAAGAGATGATGCTGAGCAAAATAAGTCAAGCAGAGAGAGTCAAGTATCATATGGTCTCACTTATTTGTGGAGCATAACAAATAACATGGAGGACATGGGGACATGGAGAGGAGAGGAAGTTGAGGGAAACTGGAAGGGGAGATAAACCATGAGAGACTATGGACTCTGAAAAACAACCAGAGGGTTTTGAAGGGGCGGGGGGGGGTGGGAGGTTGAGGAACCAGGTGGTGGGTAATAGGGAGGGCACATACTGCATGGAGCACTGGGTGTGATGCCAAAACAATGAACACTGTTATGCTGTAAATAAACAAATTAAGGAATAAAAAAAATAAAAAATAAATAAAAATAAATAAATAAAATAAAATAAAAATAGAGTTAATATATGATTTAATAATTCCACTAAAGGTATTTACCAAAACAAAATGAAAGCAATAATGTTTTAATTATATGCAATTATATATATATTTATTATTATATATTTATATAATATAATATTAATTAATATAATATAAATGCATATTATATTATTTATTTATATTATTATATTATTTATATTATGATATAATATATTAATATTAATTATTTTATATAATTATATATCATATATTATAAATATTATATAATTATATAATATTAATATATGAAATATATAAATATTATATTGATTTTTATTTTATATATAATATGCACTCCTATGTTTATTTCAGCCTTATTTATAATAGCCAAGATATAGAAGCAACCCAAGTATTCTTGGATAGATGAATTGGATAGGAAGATACTATATCATGGAGAAGAATGAAATGTCACCATTGGCAATAGTATTGAAGGGATCTAGAGGGTACAATGCTATATGCAATACATCTGTCAGAGAAAGACAAATATATGATTTCACTCATGTGTGGGATTTAAGAAACAAAGCAAAGAAACAAGGAAAAATAGACAAACAAAAAGCAAAAAACACTGACTCTTAAATATAGAGAACAATGTGGTGGTTACCAAGGAGGATGGGAGCAGGGATGAGTGAAATAAGTGAAAGGGATTAAGAGTACGCTTACCTTGATGGGCACTGGAGTAATGTATAGAATTGTTAAGCCACTATATTGTACACCTTAAACTAGAAGAACACTAATTATACTGGAGGTGTTTTTTTTAATATTTTATTTATTTATTTGACAGAGAGATCACAAGTAGGCAGAGAGGCAGGCAGAGAGAGGAGGAAGCAGGCTCCCTGATGAGCGGAGAGCCCAATGTGGGACTGGATCCCAGGACCCTGAGATCATGACTTGAGCCAAAGGCAGAGGCTTTAACCCACTGAGCCACCCAGGCTCCCCTATACTGGAGTTTTTAAAAACAGTCTTTGAAGATCTGTTAGGGCATTTAAATTTTCTTCCAAGCAAAATGGGTAACTTGAATGATTTTTAAGTAGAGGATTGGCATGATCTAATAGGGGTTTATTAAAGCCACTAATTTATGAGTAAAAAATGGATTGGAGAGACAAAAATTTGGAGTTAGCAAACTCTAAATGAGCCTGTTGAAAAAAATACAAGACAGAGAGGAAGTGAATGTATTTTAATGCGAAACACTTGAATGAATTTAAAGGATCTTCAGAGGACATAATCTGTAGTAAATGAATTTTGGTTCATGTTGATTGTGAAGTTTCAGTGGTAATCTGGAGGAGTTATCAATACAGAGTTGGTTATGTGGGACAGGGGAAGAACTGGAAGCTTTAGATGTAGGAATTTTATTAGCCTACAGACGGTTACTTATGACCTTACTGAGAGCTAAAGAAACCTATGAATAAAGTAATATTTTTTTCTTAAAGAAACTCAACAATAGACAAACTATGGAAAAAGCCTAGATGTCCATTGACAGAGGAATGGATAAAAATATATGATGTATATACAAGAGATACAATATACAATAGAATATTACTCAACCATCAGAAAGGATGAAAGTTTACCATTTACACTGGATGGAACTAGAGGGTATTATGCTCAGTGAAATAAGTCAGTCAGAGAAAGACAATTATCATATGTTTTCACTCACATGAGGTATATAAGAACCAGTGCAGGGGATCATAGGATAAGGGAAGGAAAACAAAATGGGAAGAAATCATAGAGGGAGACAAATCATGAGAGACTCTGACCTGTGGGAAAGGAACTGAGAATTTCTGGAGGTGATTGGGGAATAGGGTAACTGGGTGATAGGCATTAAGGATGGCAGGTAATGTAATGAACAATGGGTGTTATATGCAACTGATGAATTGTTGAACTCTACATCTGAAACCAATGGTGTACTACAAGTTGGCTAATTGAATTTAAATTAAGAAATGTATTTACTTAAGCAGCATAGATGATATCTAATTTATTCCTTTAACTAGGGGATAAAATTCCTACATAATTGTATTAATACAATATTGTGCTCATTTTTCTTTGTCTCATTTTTAATTATTACATATTTTCTTAAACAATCAGAACACAGATTTCCTTGCACAATGGACAATCTCACAGAAGTGACAGAGTTCCTGCTCATGGGGTTTTCTGACATCTGTGAGCTACAGATACTTCATGTTGGAGTGTTTCTGCTGGTTTATCTGACAGCACTGGTGTGGCACCTTCTCATCATGATAATCATTACTTTTGACCAGTATCTTCACAGACCCATGTACTTTTTTCTGAAGAACCTCTCCTTTTTGGATTTGTGCTACATCTCAGTCACTGTGCCTAAGTCAGTCCACAGCTCCTGGACTCACAATAACTCCATCTCTTACTTTGGCTGTGTGGCTCAAGTTTATTTTTTCTTTGCTTTTGCTTCTGTTGAGCTGGCCTTTCTCACTGTCATGTCCTATGACTGCTATGTTGCCATTTGTTACCCCCCCAATAAGAAGCCATTATGACACCAGAAAAATGCCATCACATAGCAGCCATTGCCTGGCTAAGTTGTTTTATTTATGAGCAGTCCACACTGGCAACATATTTAGGGATTCCATTTCAAGATACAACATAATCCACCAGTTCTTCTGTGACATCCCTCACATTTTGGCCCCAGTTTCTCATGAGGTTTTCTTTGTTGAGCTTGTGACCCTAGCTCTGAGTTCCTGCTTTGTTCTGGGATGCTTTGTTCTTATGATCATCTCCTATATCCAGATATTCTCAACAGTGCTCAGAATCCCTTCAGTGGAGAATACAGTAAAAGTCTTTTCCGCCTGCTCCCCACAGCTGATTGTTATCATGCTCTTCCTCATTACAGGACTCTTTGCTGCCTTAGGACCAATTGCCAAAACTTCATCCATTCAAGATTTGATGATTGCTCTGGCATACACAGTTTTGCCTCCTTTCCTGAATCCCATCATATATAGTCTTAGAAACAAGGAGATTAAAGCAGCTGTTTGGAGAATATTTGGGAAGATAATTTCCCTGCGAATGTAGAACACTTAGATTTTGCTAATACAAGATCTTTTAAAAAGACCAGGAGAGCATAAATACCTTAAGAAAAAATATATAGGAAAAACCGTTGAGAGACAGAATATTTCCAGGCCATATTTAGAAATAAATACAAGTGTGTCTTTAAAAAATAAAATATCTCAATATTAAATATTGCAAAATTTTATAACTACAACCTTCTGTGGTGTTCCATTCCTTCATTTATTTATTTTTTATTTAAATTCAATTAGCCAAAGTATACTACATTGTTATTTATATAATGTTCAATGATTCATTAGTTGAATATAACACACAGTGCTCAGCATACCATGTGCCCTCTTTAATTTCCTTCACACAGTTACCCCATCCCCTCACCTACCACCCACAATCAACCCTCAGTTTCTTTCCTGTAGTTAAGAGTTTCGCATGGATTATCTCCCTCTCTGATGATTTCACATTCAGTTTTCCCTCCCTTTCTCTATTGTCCTCTACACTATTCCTTATGTTCCACATGAATGAACATATGATAATTGTCTTTCTCTGCTTTTTTTGCTTACTATAATCCCCTCCAGTTCCATTGATGTTCATGTAAATGGTAGATATTCATCCTTTCCAATGGCTATTATTCCTTGTGTACATGAACCACATCCATCTTCTTTATCTATTCATCTTCTGAAGAACATTTTGACTCTATCCATAGTTTGGCTATTGTGGACGTTGCTGCTATGAACATTGGGGTGCAGGTGCCCCTTCATTTCACTACATCACTATCTTTGGGGGTAAATACCCCATAGTGTAATTGCTGGATCATAAAGTAGCTCATTTTTAACTTCCTGGGGAAGTTAAATACTGTTTTCCAGAGTGACTGTACCAGCTTGCATTCCTACCAACAGGGTCCCCTTTCTCCACATCCTTGCCAACACTTGTTTCCTGTCTTGTTAATTTTTGCCACTGTAACCAGTGAAAGGTGTATCTCGTTGTGGTTTTCATTTGTATTTCCATGATGGCAAGTGATGTGGAGCATTTTTCATGTGCCTGTTGGCCATTTGTATGTCTTCTTTGGACAAGTGTCTGTTCATGTCTTCTGCCCATTTTTTTGACTACATTATTTGGTTTTTGGATGTTGAGTTTGGTAAGTTCTTTATAGACCTTGGATACCAGCCCTTTATCTGATATATCATTTGCAAATATTTTCTCCCATTTGGTAGTTTGTCTTTTAGTTTTGTTGACTGTTTCCTTTGCTGTGAAGATGCTTTTTATCTTAATGAAGCCCCAATAATTTACTTTTGCTTTGTTTCCCTTTCCTTTATAGACTTGTCTTGGAAAAAGTGGCTGTGTCCATGGTTTATAAGGTTGTAACCTGTGTTCTCCTCTAGAATTTTGATGGATTCCTGTGTCACATTTAGGTCCTTCTTCCATTTTGAGTTTATCTTTCTGTATGTTGTAAGAGAATGGTCCAGTTTCATTTTTCTGCATGTGACTGTCCAATTTTCCCAATACCATTTATTGAAGAGACTGCCTTTTTTTCCATTGGATATTATTTCCTGATTTGTTGACGACTAGTGGACCATAGAGATAAGGGTCCATTTCTGGGATCTCTGTTTTGTTCCACTGATAAATGTGTCTGTTTTTGTGTGTCAATACCATTCTTTCTTGATGATCACAGATTTGTAATATATAGTTAGAAGTCAAGCATTGTAATGCACCCAGCTTTACTTGTCCTTTGCAACAATCCCCTTGTGATTCAGAGTCTTCTCTGGTTCCATACAAATTTTTGGATTGTTTGTTCCAGCTCTGCAAAAAATGGCGATGGTATTTATTTTTTTCAGTATTTAAATTTATTTTTTTCAGTGTAACAGTATTCATTGTCTTTGCACAACACCCAGTGCTCCATGCAATACGTGCCCTCCCTATTACCCATCACCTGTTCCCCCAAACTCCCACCCCTGACCCTTCAAAACCCTCTAGTTGTTTTTCAGTCCATAGTCTCTTATGGTTTGCCTCACTTTCCAATTTTTATTTTTTATAAACATATAATGTATTTTTATCCCCAGGGGTACAGGTCTGTGAATCGCCAGGTTTACACACTTCACAGCACTCATGATAGCACATACCCTCCCCAATGTCCATAACCCACTCCCCCTCTCCCAACCCCACCTCCCCACAGCAACCACCCATTTGTTTTGTGAGATTAAGAGTCATTTATGGTTTGTCTCCCTCCCAATCCCATCTTGTTTCATTTATTCTTCTTATGTCCCCCTAACCCCCCATGTTGCATCTCCATGTCCTCATATCAGGGAGATCATATGATAGTTGTCTTTCTCCGACTGACTTATTTCACTAAGCATGATACCCTCTAGTTCCATCCATGTCATCGCAAATGGCAAGATTTCATTTCTTTTGATGGCTGCATAGTATTCCATTGTGTATATATACCACATCTTCTTTATCCATTCATCTGTTGATGGACATCTAGTTTCTTTCCATAGTTTGGCTATTGTGGACATTGCTGCTATTAACATTAGGGTACATGTGCCCCTTTGGATCACTGCGTTTGTATCTTTAGGGTAAATACCCAGTAGTGCAATTGCTGGGTCATAGGGTAGTTCTATTTTCAACATTTTGAGGAACCTCCATGCTGTTTTCCAGAGTGGTTGCACCAGCTTGCATTCCCACCAACAGTGGAGGAGGGTTCCCCTTTCTCCGCATCCTCGCCAGCTTCTGTCATTTCCTGACTTGTTCATTTTAGCCATTCTGACTGGTGTGAGGTGATATCTCACTGTGGTTTTGATTTGTATTTCCCTGATGCCGAGTGATGTGGAGCACTTTTTCATGTGTTCTGTTGGCAATCTGGATGTCTTCTTTGCAGAAATGTCTGTTCATGTCCTCTGCCCATTTCTTGATTGGATTGTTTGTTCATTGGGTGTTGAGTTTGTTAAGTTCCTTATAGATTTTGGACACTAGTCCTTTATCTGATATGTCATTTGCAAATATCTTCTCCCATTCTGTCAGTTGTCTTTTGGTTTTGTTAACTGTTGCCTTTGCTGTGCAAAAGCTTTTGATCTTGATGAAATCCCAATAGTTCATTTTTGCCCTTGCTTCCCTTGCCTATGCCGATGTTCCTAGGAAGATGTTGCTATGGCTGAGGTCGAAGAGGTTGCTGCCTGCATTCTCCTCAAGGATTTTGATGGATTCCTATCTCACATTGAGGTCCTTCATCCGTTTTGAGTCTATTTTCATGTGTGGTGTAAGGAAGTGGTCCAATTTCATTTTTCTGCATGTGACTGTCCAATTTTACCAGCACCATTTATTGAAGAGGCTGTCTTTTTTCCATTGGACATTCTTTCCTGCTTTGTCAAAGATTAGTTGACCATGGAGTTGAAGGTCTATTTCTGGGCTCTCTATTCTGTTCCATTGATCTATGTGTCTGTTTTAGTGCCAGTACCATGCTGTCTTGATGATGACAGCTTTGTAATAGAGCTTGAAGTCCGGAATTGTGATGCCACCCACTTTGGCTTTGTTCTTCAATATTCCTTTGGCTATTCGAGGTCTTTTCTGGTTCCATATAAATTTTAGGATTATTTGTTCCATTTCTTTGAAAAAAAAATGGATGGTATTTTGATAGGGATTGCATTAAATGTATAGATTGCTTTAGGTAGCATAGACATTTTCACAATATTTATTCTTCCAATCCAGGAGCATGGAACATTTTTCCATTTCTTTGTGTCTTCCTCAATTTCTTTCATGAGTACTTTATAGTTTTCTGCGTATATATTCTTAGCCTCTTTGGTTAGGTTTATTCCTAGGTATCTTATAGTTTTGGGTGCAATTGTAAATGGGGTTGACTCCTTAATTTCTCTTTCTTCTGTCTTGTTGTTGGTGTACAGAAATGCAACTGATTTCTGTGCATTGATTTTATATCCTGACACTTTACTGAATTCCTGTACAAGTTCTAGCAGTTTTGGAGTGGAGTCTTTTGTGTTTTCCACATATAGTATCATATCATCTGCGAAGAGTGATAGTTTGACTTCTTCTTTGCCAATTTGGATGCCTTTAATTTCTTTTTGTTGTCTGATTGCTGAGGCTAGGACTTCTAGTACTATGTTGAATAGCAGTGGTGATAATGGATATCCCTGCCATGTTCCTGACCTTAGCGGAAAAGCTTTCAGTTTTTCTCCACTGAGAATGATATTTGCAGTGGGTTTTTCATAGATGGCTTTGATAATATTGAGGTTTGTGCCCTCTATCCCTACACTTTGAAGAGTTTTGATCAGGAAGGGGTGCTGTACTTTGTCAAATGCTTTTTCAGCATCTATTGAGAGTATCATATGGTTCTTGTTCTTTCTTTTATTAATGTGTTGTATCACATTGATTGATTTGCGGATGTTGAACCAACCCTGCAGCCCTGGAATAAATCCCACTCGATCGTGGTGAACAATCCTTTTAATGTACTGTTGAATCCTATTGGCTAGTATTTTGGCGAGAATTTTTGCATCTGTGTTCATCAAGGATATTGGTCTGTAGTTCTCTTTTTTGGTGGGATCCTTGACTGGTTTTGGGATCAAGGTGATGCTGGCCTCATAAAATGAGTTTGGAAGTTTTCCTTCCATTTCTATTTTTTGGAAACTATTTTAGTTTCAGGAGAATAGGAATTAGTTCTTCTTTAAATATTTGGTAGAATTCCCCTGGAAGCAGTCTGGCCCTGGGCTTCTGTTTCTTTGGAGATTTTTGATGACTATTTCAATCTCCTTACTGGTTATGGGCCTGTTCAGGTTTTCTATTTCTTCCTGGTTCAGTTGTGGTAGTTTATATGTCTCTAGGAATGCATCCATTTCTTCCAGATTGTCCAATTTGTTGGCATAGAGTTGCTCATAGTATGTTCTTATAATTGTCTGTATTTCTTTGGTGTTAGCTGTGATCTCTCCTCTTTCATTCATGATTTTATTTATTTGGGTCCTTTCTCTTTTCTTTTTGATGAGTCTGGCCAGGGATTTGTCAATCTTATTGATTCTTTCAAAGAACCAGCTCCTAGTTTCATTGATTTTTTCTATTGTTTTTTTTGTTGTTGTTTGTTTCTATTTCATTGATTTCTGCTCTGATCTTTATGATTTCTCTTCTCCTGCTGGGTTTAGGGTTTCTTTCTTGTTCTTTCTCCAGCTCCTTTACGTGTAGGGTTAGGTTGTGTACTTGAGACTTTTCTTGTTTCTTGAGAAAGGCTTGTACCGCTATATATTTTCCTCTCAGGACTGCCTTTGTTGTGTCTCACAGATTTTGAACCATTGTGGTTTCATTATCATTTGTTTCCATGATTTTTTTCAATTCTTCTTTAATTTCCTGGTTGACCCATTCATTCTTTAGAAGGATGCTGTTTAGTCTCCATGTATTTTGGTTCTTTCCAGCTTTCCTCTTGTGATTGTGTTCTAGCTTCAGAGCATTGTGGTCTGAAAACATGAACGGAATGATCCTAATCTTTTGATACCAGTTGAGACCTGATTTGTGACCCAGGATGTGATCTATTCTGGAGACGGTTCCATGTGCACTAGAGAAGAATGTGTATTCTGTTGCTTTGGGATGAAATGTTCTGAATATATCTGTGATGTCCATCTGGTCCAGTGTGTCATTTAAGCCCTTTATTTCCTTGTTGATCTTTTGCTTGAATGATCTGTCCATTTCAGTGAGGGGGGTGTTAAAGTCCCCTACTATTATTGTATTATTATTGATGTGTTTCTTTGATTTTGTTATTAATTGGTTGATATAGTTGGCTGCTCCCACGTTAGGGGCATAGATATTTAAAATTGTTAGATCTTCTTGTTGGACAGACCCTTTGAGTAGGATATAGTGTCCTTCCTCATCTCTTATTATAGTCTTTGGCTTAAAATCTAATTGATCTGATATAAGGATTGCCACCCCAGCTTTCTTCTGATGCCCATTAGCATGGTAAATTGTTTTCCACCCCCTCACTTTAAATCTGGTGGTGTCTTCGCATCTAAAATGAGTTTCTTGTAGGCAACATACTGATGGGTTTTGTTTTTTTATCCATTCTGATACCCTGTGTCTTTTGATTGGGGCATTTAGCCCATTAACATTCAGGGTAACTATTGAGAGATATGAATTTAGTGCCATTGTATTGCCTGTAAGGTGACTGTTACTGTATACTGTCTCTGTACCTTTCTGATATACTACTTTTAGGCTCTTTCTTTGCTTAGAGGACCCCTTTCAATATTTCCTGTAGAGCTGGTTTGGTGTTTGCAAATTCTTTCAGCTTTTGTTTGTCCTGGAAGCTTTTTATCTCTCCTTCTATTTTCAATGATAGCCTAGCTGGATAGAGTATTCTTGGCTGCATGTTTTTCTCATTTTGTGCTCTGAATACATCATGCCAGCTCTTTCTGGCCTGCCAGGTCTCTGTGGATAAGTCTGCTGCCAATCTAATATTTTTACTGTTGTATGTTATAGACTTCTTTTCCCGGGCTGCTTTCAGGATTTTCTCTTTGTCACTAAGACTTGTAAATTTTACTATTAGGTGACGGGGTGTGGACCTATTCTTGTTGACTTTGAGGGGGGTTCTCTGCATCTCCTGGATTTTGATGCTTGTTCCCTTTGCCATATTAGGGAAATTCTCTCCAATAATTCTCTCCAATAGACCTTCTGCTCCCCTCTCTCTTTCTTCTTCTTCTGGAATCCCAATTATTCTAATGTTGTTTCGTCTTATGGTGTCACTTATCTCTCGAATTCTCCCCTCGTGGTCCAGTAGCTGTTTGTCCTTCTTTTGCTCTGCTTCTTTATTCTCTGTCATTTGGTCTTCTATATCACTAATTCTTTCTTCTGCCTCATTGATCCTAGCATTGAGAGCCTCCATTTTTGATTGCACCTCATTAATAGCTTTTTTGATTTCAACTTGGTTAGATTTTAGTTCTTTAATTTCTCCAGAAAGGGCTTTTATATCTCCAGAGTGGGTTTCTCTAATATCTTCCATGCCTTTTTCGAACCCAGCTAGAATGTTCAGCTTCGTCATTCTGAACTCCTGATCTGACATATTACCAATGTCTGTGTTGATTAGGTCCCTAGCCTTCAGTACTGCCTCTTGTTCTTTTGTTTGTGGTGATTTTTTCCGCCTTGTCATTTTGTCCAGATAAGAGAATATGAAGGAGCAAATAAACTACTAAAAGGGTGGCAAAGACCCCAGAAAAATGCGCTGTAACCAAATCAGAAGAGACCCCAAATTTTGAGGTGGAGAAAGGGGATAAAAATAGGTTCAGAAAAAAAAAGTAAAAAATTTAAAAAATAAAACAAATAAGGAAAAAATATAAAAAGGAGAGAATATATATATATATATATATATTTAGATAAACTAGTCAAAAAACGTTAAAAAAGAAAAGGGTAAAAGTTTTAAAAAAATTAGCAGAAGAAGAAAAAAGAAAGAAAAAAAATGAAAAAAGAAAAAATAATTGAATTAACCGCAAGAGTAAAGAATCATGGGGAGAAAGCCATGAGTTCTGTGCTTTGCTTTCTCCTCCTCTGGAATTCCGCTTCTGTCTTAGGAATTGAACCTGCTTTCCTTGATAGATGAACTTCGTCCTGGCTGGATATTTTGTTAATCTTCTGGGGGAGGGGCCTGTTGTAGTGACTCTCAAGTGTCTTTGCCCGAGGCGGGATTGCATCGCCCTTTCGGGGTTCGGACTGAGTAATCAGCTCAGGTTCGCTTTTGGGAGCTTCTGTTCCCTGAACGCTTTCTGTAGAGTTCCGGAGGACGGGAATGAAAATGGTGGCCTCCAGTCTCCATCCCGGAGGAGCCGAGAGCCCGGCGCCCCACTCCTCAGTGCGCCCCCAGAGGACAGCACCCAATCACTCCTGTATCCCCAGCCTCCAGCCATGCTCTGAGCTCACCCAGCCCGCGACCAGTTCAAGGTTACACTGAGCTGAGAGTTCAGTCCTTGGCTCTGTCTCTGCAGCCGGCTTCTCTGTTCTAATACCTGCAAGCTCTGTGACACTCCGACACCCCCGATCCTTCTGTGACCCTGCGGAACCTGTGGCCACGCTGACCCCGCATGGGCTTCACCCCGGTTTAGCCTCTGGAGCAATGTCCCTCAGTGGAACAGACTTTTAAAAGTCCTGATTTTGTGCTCCATTCCTCCGCCACTTGTTGGGAGCCGGCCCCTCACCCCACGGTCTATTCTCCCATCGTTTTAGATTCATTTCTCCACCAGTCCTACCTTTCCGAAAGTGGTTGATTTTCTTTTTCTAGAATTGCTGTTCTTCTTCTCTTCGATCTCCCATTGGATTTGTAGGTGTTTGCAATGTTTAGATAAGCTATCGAGCTGATCTCCTGCTACCTGATATAGTCTCAGCCTGCTACTTCTCTGCCATCTTGACTCCTCCTCATCTGTTGATGGTATTTTGATAGAGATTGCATTGAGTGTGTAGATTGTTTTAGGCAACATGACAATTTCACAATATTTAATCTTTCAATCCATGAGCATGGATTATTTTTCCAAATCTTTGTGTCCTCCTCAATTTCTTTTGTAAGTGTTCTGTATTTTCTAGAGTATAGATTCTATTCCTTTTGGTTAGGTTTATTCCTAGGTACCTTATGGTTTTTGTGCAATTGTGAATGGGATAAATTCCTTAATTTCCCTTTCTTCAGTCACATTGTGTATAGAAATTCAGCTGATTTCTGTGCGTTGATTTTGTGTCTTGCCATGTTGCTGAATTGCTGTATGAATTATAACAATTTTGGTGTGGAGTCTTTTGTATTTTCAACATAGAGTATCATGTATCTATGAAGAGAAAGAGCTTGAGTTCTTTGCTAATGTGAATAGAATTTCTTTCTTTCTTTTCTTTTTTTTTTGTTTATTTACAGCATAGCAGTGTTCATTATTTTGGCATCACACCCAGTGCTCCATGCAGTACATGTCCTCCATATTACCCACCACCTGGTAGCATTTATTTCTTTTTGTTGTCTGATTGTGGAGGATAGGAATGCTAGTACTATGCTGAACAATAATGGTGAGAGTCATCATCTTTATTCTGTTCCTGACCTTAAGAGAAAAGCTTTCCATTTTTCACCATTGAGAATTATATTTGCTGTGGGCTTTTTGCAGATGGCTTTGATGATACTGAGTAATGTTCTGTCTATCCCAATACTTTGAAGAGTCTTAATCAAGAAACTATGCTGTTTTGTTGTTGTTATTGTTGTTGTTGTTGTTGAGTACCTTCTCTGCATCAATTGAGAGGATTATATGGTCCTTGTTTTTTCTTTCATTAATGTGATCTATCACGTTGATTGACTTATGGATGTTGAACCACCCTTGAAACCAGGAATAAATCCCCCCTAGTCCTGGTGAATATTCCTTTTAATATTCTCTCAGATCCTTTTGGCTAGTATCTTGGTGAGAATTTTGGCATCCATGTTCACCAGGGATATTGGTCTGTAATTCTCCTTTTTGATGGGTTCTTTCTCAGTTTGGGGATCAAGGTAATCAAGGTAATGCTGACCTCATAAAATGAGTTTGCAAGTTTTCCTTCCATTTTCTTTCTTTCTTTCAACAGCTTCAGAAGAATAGGAATCAGTTCTTTATGTGTTTGTTAGATATCCCCTGGGAAGCCATCTGGTTCTGGACTCTTGTTTGTTGGGAGATTTTTGATTATTGCTTCGATTTCCTTGCTGGTTATGGGTCTGTTCAAGTTTTCTATTTCTTCCCGTTTCAGTTTTGGTCATTTATATGTTTCTAAGAATGTACCTATTTCTTCCAGTTTGACTGATTTTTTGGGATTAAGTTTCTCAAAATATGATCTTATAACTCTATTCCTTAGTGTTGGTCATGTTATCTCCTATTTCATTCATGATCTTATTAATTTGGCCCCTTTCATTTTTCTTTTTGATAAGCCTGACTAGAGGTTTTCGATCTTTTAATTCTTTCAAAGAACAAGTTCCTAGTTTTGTTGATCTATTCTAATGTTCTTTTGGTTTTATTTCATTGATTTCTGTTATAATCTATATTATTCTTCTATTCCTGCTTGGGTTAGGCTTTATTTGCTGTTCTTTCTCCAACTTCTTGAGGTGTACAGTTAGGTTGTATATTTGAGATTTTTCTTGTTTCTTGAGACAGCCTTGTGTTGATACATCCTTCCCTCTTAGTACCACTTTTGCTGCATCCCACAGGTTTTAATAGTTGTGTTTTCATTTTCCTTCACTTCCTTGATTATTTTTAATTCTTCTTTAATTTCGTGGCTGACCCATTCATTATTTAGCAGGATGTCCTTTAACCTCCAAGTATTTCAACTCCTTCCAAATTTCCTCTTGTGACTGAATTACAGTTTCAAATCATTGTGGTCTGAAAATATGCAGGGAATAATCCAGTCTTTTGATATCAGTAGAGACCTGATTTGTGACTCTGTGTGTGATTGATTCTTGAGAATGTTACATGTAGACTGGAGAACAGTGTGTGTTCTCTTACTTTAGGATGGAATGCTCTCTATGTATCTATGAAATCCATCTGTGTTATCCAGAGTCCAATGTGTTATTCAAAACCCTTATTTCCTTTTTGATCTTCCACTGAGGTGATCTGTCCATTGCTCTTAGTTGGATGTTAAAGTCCGCTACTATTACTGTATTATTCTCAATGTGTTTCTTTAATTTATTAACTGGTTGATATAATTGACTGTTCCCAAATTAGAGGCAAAAATATTTGTAATTGTTACATCTCCTTGTTGGATAGACCCTTTAAGTATGATATCATGTTCCTCTTCATCCCTTAGTACAGTCTTTTACACATTTTCACCATGGTTCTGCTGCTTGCTGGGCCCCTGACCAGACAGTGATCACCTGATTGTACTTGGGTTCACAGTTTATCACAAAACTGAACTGAAAGCTTACTCCTGTGCTTGAGGATTGCAGCCAGCATCCTTGTTCCAATACTTGGGAACTCTGCTACACTCAGGCATCTCTGCTCTTTCTGTGATCCTGGGGATTCTGAGTCCTCACTGTCCCACCTATGATTCTGCTCTGTTTTCCACCTTTGCACATTTCAGGCAGGGATGTCACTCGCAAGAGCAGACTTCTAAAAGCTCTGATTTTGCAGTGCATGCTACATCACTTTCTGGTAGTTGGCTTATGGAGGATTCCTCCCCCACAGTTTATCTTCTGATATATCCCTTCGGATGGACCACTTCACACTTCCTGCCTTGCAAAAAGTAGTCACTTTTCTATTTGTAGAATTGTAGCAATTGTTTTCTTAGATCTCAGGTTGAATTCACAGGTGTTCAAAATGATTTGATAGCTATCTAGCTGAATATAAGGGACAGAGGTAATGAGGGTCCCGTACTCTTATACCATCTTCCTTCCCCTTCTATCCCCTTTAGTATTTCTTGCAGGGCTGGTATAATGGTCGTGAACTCCTTTGGTTTTTATTTGTCTGGGAAACTCTATCTTTCCTTATATTGTAAATGACAGTCTTGCTAGATTGAGTATTCTTGGCTGCAGATTTTTTCCATTCAGTACATTGATTATATCATACCACTCCCTTCTGCTTGCCAAGTTTCTATGAAGTGATCTGTAGCTAGCTTATGGGTCTTTCATTGTAAGTTAAGGATTTATTTTGTCTTGCTGCTTTTAGGATTTTTTCTTTGTCACCATGGCTTGAAAATTTAACTACAACATATCTTGGTGTTGTCCTGCTTTTGTTGATTTTGATGGGAGTTCCATATATTTTCTGAATCTGGATGTCTGTTTTCTTCTCCAGATTAGAGAAGTTTTCAGCTATTTTTTCTTAATATAAATTTTCTGCCCCCTTTTTTCTCTCTTATTCTGGGACTCCTATAATACAAATTTTATTAGGTTTGGTGGAGTCACCATGTTCCTTAAATCTATTCGTGTGTTCTGTAATTCTTTCTCCCTTTTTTTCAGTTTCATTACTTTCCATTGCTTTATCATTCATATCACTTATTCATTCCTTGCTTCTTCCATCCTTGTATTCATTATAGCCAATCTTTTTTGAATCAGCTATTGCAGTTTAGATTTCTGACTGATTTATACCACTTTTATCTCTGTTGGAAGGACCTCTCTGAAGTCTTCAATTCTTTTCTCAAGCTCGAGTACCCTTATGGTTGTTGCTTTAAATTCCCCAGAAGGCATATTAACTATATATGTTTTGCTTATCTTGTTGTTTCATTTGGAGTGAAGTCCTCTGTCTTGGTATTTTGTCTACATTTCTCTCTTTGTCTCTGTGTTAGAAAAGCTTGCTATATTTCCTGCTCCTGATACTAATGGTTTTATGAAGAAGAGGTCATGCAGTGTCCAATGGCTGGAAGTTCAGGGAGTGTCTCTGGTGTGTGCTTTATGCACTCTACTGCTCTGTTTTGGATGCTCTATCCTTCAGGCCACTTGTCTGCAGAGGTTCTACTTGCCTACTGTGGACAATATTTGTTCCTTAGCCAGAGTGTGGGGAGATTTAACTAGATGTGCTCTGGTCTGTTTGTTAAATGCTACTTGATACTACTCCAATGCAACTGAAGCTTTTCAGAATTCTGGTCAAGAGAAGTGTTAGCCGAGGGTTCTGCTGTTCTTCTGGGGAAGAGGCCTGCTGCACTGGGCATGACTCCCTCTCCCTCTACCCCTTCTGCTCATTCCCTCTCTATCATAAATAAAAAATATTGCATGGTGCACTAGGTGTTATACATAAACAATGAATCTTAGAACACTACATAAAAAAATTAATGATGTAGGAGACAAAATGTAAAGTAGGAGGAGGCACCATTTCAACCTGTCCCCTAAAGTGAGCTTATTACCCACCAAAGAACTCTGATCACCCATGAAATCAGCCTGAGATTAAAATGATACACTTATGAATCTCTATGGGGTCAGAAGACTCCAGTGAGCAGAAGCGTTCCATGGTGCATCTTGCCTGCACCAGGGTCAGTACATTCAGCTACATATCCCCTCAGACATCTCTCACCAAAATGATGAGGAAGAGGAATGCCCAACAGAAGAAAAATTGAGAGACTGGGCCTTCTGCATCAGAGCTATTGGATATGGGCATAGACAGTATATTGCAAAGGGAATTCAGGCTAAAAATTATCCAGGAAATAGCTAGGTTGGAGAAAGCTGTTGATGACAAAATGGAATTGATTATTGCAGAAGTGAAAATCACCAGGGATAGGATGATGTCCACAGTGTTCTCAAAGAGTTCCAATCTAATCTAAATTCTCTGAAAGCTAGGGTAACTGAGGCAGAAGATAAAGTTAGTGACCTGGAGGACAAACAGAGAATAAGGATCAGGAGGAAGCCTAGAACAAACAGCTTAGAAACCATGAAAACAGAATTAGGGAAATAAATGATGTCATGAAACAGTCCAATGTCAGAATTGTTGGGATACCTGAAAGGGAGGAGAAAGAAAGAAGACTAGAGGATATAGCTAAACAAATTTTCCATGAAAATTTCCCCAATCTCCCAAATAGAACCAGCATTCATGTCCTAGAGGCAGTATCCCTCCCCCAAATCATAGAATGTAGAAAGACCTAGAGACACCTGATAGTGGAAATGATGAATCATAATTGTAGACAGGAGCTCTTGAAAGTAACTTTGGAAAAGAAATTCCTTATGTACAGAGGAAAAAGCCATCAGAATACTGTCATACCTGTCCACAGAAATCTGGAAAGCCAGAAAGGGCTGGCAAGATGTATTCAGGGCTATAAATGAGAAGAACATGCAGCCAAGAATACTTTATTCAGCAAGACTGATGTTCAAAATGGGTGGAGAGATAAAGAGCTTACAAGACCAGCAAGGTTTAAAAGAGTATGTGACCACCAAGTGGGCACTGCAGGAAATATTAAGGGGGGGTTGATAAAAGAGGAAAAAATCTAAGAATATCATTGAACAGAAACATATGGAGACAATCTATACAAACAAAGGCCTCACAGGTAAAACGAGTCAGTAAAGCACAACTCTCAATAACCACTCTCAATGTGAATGGCCTAAATACACCCATAAAATGACACAGAGTTGCAGATTGGATAAAAAGACAGGACCTATCCATATGTTGTCTACAAGAGATCAATTTTGAAACTCAGGATACATCCAGCCTAAAAGTGAAGGGATGGAGAAGCATCTCTCATGCCAATGGGCCTCAAAAGAAGGCTGGTGTAGCAATTCTTGTACCAGATAAATTAGATTTTAAACTAAGGACTGTAGTCAGAGATACAGAAGGACACTACATCATTCTTATAGGGACTATCCAAAGATCTAACAATTGTAAATATTTATGCCCCCAATATGGGAGCAAACAATTACATAAGAAAACTATTAATCAAGATAAACAGGCATATTGATATGAATACATTCATAGTAGGAGATCTTAACATGCCACTCTCAGTAATAGACAGATGCTCTAAGCAGAAAATCAATAAAGGAACAAGAGAATTAGGGATACCTAGGTGGCTCAGTGAGATAAGCCTCTGCCTTCGATGCAGGTCATGAACTCAGGGTCCTGGGATTGAGTCCCCCATCGGGCTCTCTGCTCAGCGGGGAACCTGCTTCCATCCTTCTTTCTCTGCCTGCCTCTACCTACTAGTGATCTCAGTCTGTCAAATAAATAAATGAATAAAATCTCTAAAAAAAAAAAGAGCATTGAATGACACATTGGACCAGATGGACCTCATAGATATATACAGAACATTCCATCCTAAAACAACAGAATACTCATTCTTCTTGAGTGCACATGGAACCTTCTCCAGAACACCACGTACTGAGTAACAAATCAGGGCTCAACTGGTACCAAAAGATTGAGATTACTCCCTGCATATTCTCAGATCACAATTATTCTGAAACTGGAGCTCAACCACAAGGAAAAGTTTGGAAGGAATTCAAACACCTGGAAGCTAAAGATCACCTTGCTTGATTATCTTGGATCAACCAGGATATCAAAGAAAACTTCAACAGTTCATGGAACCCAATGAGAATGAAGCTTCTTTGATCCAAAACTTATGGGATAAAGCAAAGGCAGTCCTACAGGGGAAATACATAGGAATTCAAGCTTCCCATAAAAACATTGCAAAACCCAGAATACACCAGCTGTCTCCACACTTTAAGGAACTGGAGAATAAACAGCAAATTAGGCCAACTTCACACATGAGAAGGGAGGTAATCAAGTTTAGAGCAGAGAAAAATGAGATAGAAACTAGAGATGCAGTAGAATGCATCAAGGAAACTACAAGCTGGCTTTTGAAAGAATAAATAAGATTGATGAACCATTGGACACACAAATCCAAAAGAAAAGACAGAAGGCCCAAATTAATAATTTTTTAAAAAATGTATTTATTTATTTATTTATTTATTTATTTATTTATTTATTTATTCTCAGCATAATAGTACTCATTCTTTTTGCAACACACCCAGTGTTCCATGCAATACATGCCCTCTCTATTACCCTCCACCTGCTTCCCCAACCTCCCAACCCCCACCCCTTCAAAACCCTCACATTGTTTTTCAGAGTCCATAGTCTCCCATGGTTCATCCCCCTTTCCAAATTCCCACAACTCCCTTCTCCTCTCCATCTCCCCATGTCCTCCATGTTCTTTGTTATGCTCCACAAATAAGTGAAACCATATGATACTTGACTCTCTCTGCTTGACTTATTTCGCTCAGCATAATCTCTTCCAGTCCCACCCATGTTGCTACAAAAGTTGGGTATTTATCCTTTCTGATGGAGGCATAATACTCCGTCGTGTATATGGACCACGTCTTCCTTATCCATTCATCCATTGAAGGGCATCTTGGATCTTTCCACAGTTTGGCGACCATGGCCATAGCTGCTATAAACATTGGGGTGCAGATGGCTCTATTTTTCACTACATTTGTATCTTTGGGGTAAATAACCATCAGTGCAATTGCAAGGTTATAGGGAAGCTCTATTTTTAATTTCTTAAGGAATGTCCACACTGTTCTCCAAAGTAGCTGCACCAACTTGCATTCCCACCAACAGTGGAAGAGTGGTCCCCTTTCTCCACAACCTCTCCAACACACGTTGTTTCCTGTCTTGCTAATTTTGGCCATTCTGACTGGTGTAAGGTGATATCTCAATGAGGTTTTAATTTGAATCTCCCTGATGGCTAGTGATGATGAGCATTTTTTCATGTGTCTAATAGCCAGTTCTATGTACTCATTGGAGAAGTGTCTGTTCATATCTTCTGCCCATTTTTTTATATGATTATCTGTTTTGTGTGTGTTGAGTTTGAGAAGTTCTTTATAGATCTTGGATATCAACCTTTTGTCTGTACTGTCATTTGCAAATATCTTCTCCCATTCCGTGGGTTGCCTTTTTGTTTTCTTGAGTGTTTTCTTTGCTGTGCAGAAGCTTTGGATCTTGATGAAGTCCCAAAAGTTCATTTTCGCTTTTGTTTCCTTGGCCTTTGGAGACATATCTTGAAAGAAGTCGATGTGGTTGATATTGAAGAGGTTACTGCCTATGTTCTCCTCTAGGATTCTGATAGATTCGTGCCTCACGTTGAGGTCTTTTATCCATTTTGAGTTTATCTTTGTGTACGGTGTAAGAGACTGTTTGAGTTTCATTCTTCTACATATCGCTGTCCAGTTTTCCCAGCACCATTTATTGAAGAGACTATCTTTTTCCATGGTATATTTTTTCCTGTTTTGTCGAAGATTATTAGAACATAGAGTTGAGGGTCCATATCTGCACTCTCCACTCTGTTCCACTGGTCTATGTGTCTGTTTTTATGCCAGTACCATGCTGTCTTGGTGATCACAGCTTTGTAGTAAAGCTTGAAATCAGGTAACATGATGCCACCAGTATTGTTTTGTTCTTCAACATTTCCTTAGCAATTCAGGATCTCTTCTGATTCCATACAAATTTTAGGATTATTTGCTCCAGCTCTTTGAAAAATACTGGTGGAATTTTGATCGGAATGGCATCAAAAGTATAGATTGCGGGGGGAGTCAAGATGGCGGGGAAGTAGGAGGAGGCACCATTTCAACCTGTACCCTAAAGTGAGCTGATTACCTACCAAAGAACTCTGACCACCCATGAAATCAGCCTGAGATCAGAATTATACACGTCTGGATCTCTACTGGAGCAGAAGACGCCAGTGGCAGGTAAAGCAGACTGGGAGCGTTGGACTGATATCGGAAGATAAACAAAAGGGGGAGGGAGCCACCAGAAGTGACCAATTGGAAAGTAACACCCCAACACGAGAGTGCTCTGCCTCTGGGGACCAGCATTAACTTGGAGTCTGGTTGAAAGCACTCAAAAAACAAACAGCAAAGGATCACGGGGGGTAATAGTTGGAACCTGGGCAGTTAGGGTCAGGGACCTAAGTCCCTGGACCCAGGACAGCTTCCCCTGGCACGGAGCCAGAGAGAGTGTGGCAGAGAAATCAGGTCTCCGTCCCTGAACCGCCAGTGCACCTGAATGCCAGCGCACCCGAGAACGAGTGGGGTCTGCTCCAGTGAGGGGCTAGGAGCCTGGCCAGACGGCAATCCTGAAACGCGCATGTCCCACACTCTCCCTTGGGATAGGTGCTCATAGGCGCTAGCCTGGAGCTCTGGCAGCCGGAAAAACCAGACATTCCCAGCCCGGGACAGCGGGAAAATCTCAGTGTGCGATCTCTGCTCGGAACCTCTCTGGCGGTCTGGAGCTGCCTAGACAGCCACCGCTGCCCTGGTTTTGGGGACAACGAGGAGTTCCTGCATCCCCAGGGACAGTGACTCAGAACCGACTCTGCCAGCAGCTTTTGCAAAACAGTCTGAGGCTTCTCTCTGAGTGGGAGGTCGGGGTGCTGTTTGCTCTCCTCTAAACCTCCAAAAACCATCAAAAGCTGTCAAGGCGAGAGAAAGCAGATGAAAGAACATAAAAACCCCCAGAGAACAAAAGGCTGAAAAAAACAGTTTCCTGAAAAAAAAAAGAGCTCACCCCCTTGAGGGGAGCGGGAGGACCTAACTCAGGGAACATCATTGTCTGAAAACCAACGTGGCAGGCCCCTCACCCAGAAAACCAACCAGGAAGGAAGAAAAAAAAAAAAGACTACAAGAGAACAACCACCACTACTTCATAAATACAACTTTTATTTTTAACTCTTTACCAATATTCTGGTTCTTTTTTTTTTATACATACAGATAATTTTTTAACCTATTTACCATCACACTGAGATGTCCAGTACATCAAATTCTTTAATAACCTTCTAACCTGAACTTTTTGATACATACACCCGTGTTTTTCTTTTGCTTTTCTATTTTTTTTAATTCTTTTTAAATTTTAACTTAGTTTAGTCTAGTTTATTCTTTTTTAATTTTTATTTTCTACTATACATATAGAGTTAAACTTCAAGGTAATCCCCTTTCCCTAATCAATGCTACCCCTATAAGCAAACCAGTTTCTAATCCCCCTGTAACTTAGGAAAGTTGAGTCCCTTAACAAAAACATCAAGATACCTTCAGGAAGAATCAAAATAACCTTCCTCACCCACACTGAGAATCTATAACCATTCTCCCAATTTTTCCTTCTGTCAGTGTTTCTGTGAATTTGTGTTTGTCCTGATAATATATAAATCTTATACTTGGGGTTCTTTCTGATGAGGTTCTTCCCTTTTTTTTTTTTGCTTATATATACATATTTTTTTCTCTTGTCATATACTTTTATCACTCTTTTTGTTTGTCTGTTTTTGTTTGTATACTCCACAAATCTTACCTTGTGGCCCATTTGGGCTGAGCCTTCTCTTTTATCTTTCCTTTTTTTCCTATCTCTCTCTCTCTCTTTTTTTTTCCTTTTTTCTTTCCCCCTTTTTTTCTTTCTTCTTCTCTATTTCTTTTTCTTTTCTTTTTTCTCTCATTTGGGTGGGGAATCCTGATTGCACAGAAGCGTTCCAGGGTGCACCTTGACTGCACCACAATCGATAAGTCCAGCTGCATCTGTTCAGTCATCTCTTACCAAAATGACTAGGAGGAGGAATACCCAACAGAAGAAAAATACAGAGGATGGGCCTTCTGCAACAGAGCTAATGGCTATCCACAGAGACAATATGTCAGAAAAGGAATTCAGACTAACAATTATCCAGGCAAATCTAGGTTGGAGAAAGCCATGGATGACCAAACAGAATTGATTAGGGCAGAACTGAAAGCCACCAGGGATGATGTTCACAATGTTAGGGCAGAACTGAAAGCCACCAGGGAAGATGTTCAAAATGCTCTCAATGAGTTCCAATCCAATCTAAATTCTCTAAAAGCTAGAGAAACTGAGACAGAAGATAGAATTAGTGATCTGGAGGACAAACAGATAGAGAGAAAGGATCAGGAGGAAGCCTGGAACAAACAGCTCAGAAGCCACAAAAACAGAATCAGGGAAATAAACGATGCCATGAAAAGTTCCAACGTCAGAATGATTGGAATCCCTGAAGGGGAAGAAAAAGAAAGACGTCTAGAAGATACAGTGGAAGAAGTTGTCTATGAAAATTTTCCCAATCTCACGAATGGAAACAACATTCATGTACTAAAGGCAGAAAGATTTCCCCCCAAGATTTAAGATTCTCAAAAGTCCTCACGGCACCTTATAATTAGAATGGGGAATTATGTTTCAAGAGAGACCCTCTTAAAAGCAGCTAGGACAAAGAAGCTTCTTACATACAGAGGAAAGCCCATTAGAATAACGTCAGACCTTTCCACAGAGACCTGGAAAGCCAGGAAGGGCTGGCAAAATATATTCAGAGTACTAAATGAGAAGAACATGCAACCAAGAATACTCTACCCAGCAAGACTGACATTTAAAATGGATGGAGAGATCAAGAGTTTCCAAGACCGGCAAGGCTTAAAAGACTATGCAACCACCAAGCCGACACTGCAGGAAATATTAAGGGGGGTCCTTTAAAAGAGAAAAAATCCTAAGAATATCATTGAACAGAAATATAGAAACAATATACAGACAGAAAGACTTCAAAGGCAACACGATGTCAATAAAAACCTAACTCTCAATAATCACTCTCAAAGTGAATGGCCTAAATACACCCATAACACGACACAGGGTTGCAGATTGGATAAACGACAGGACCCATCCATACGTTGTCTACAAGAGACCAATTTTGAAACTAAGGATACACCCAGACTGAAAGTGAAGGGATGGAGAAGCATCTTTCATGCCAATGGGCCTCAAAAGAAGGTCGGGGTAGCGATTCTCATATCAGATAAATTAGATTTTAAACTAAAGACTGTAGTCAGAGATACAGAAGGACACTACATAATTCTTAAAGGGACTATCTGCCAAGACGATCTAACAATTGTGAATATCTATGCCCCCAATATGGCAGCACCCAATTACATAAGAAAACTATTAATCAAGATAAAGAGTCATATTGATATGAATACAATAATAGTAGGAGATCTTAATACGCCTCTCTCAGAAATAGACAGATCATCGAAGCAGAAAATTAATAAAGAAATAAGAGCATTGAATGAGACATTGGACCAGATGGACCTCATAGACATATACAGAACATTCCACCCGAAAACAACAGAATACTCATTCTTCTCAAGTGCACATGGAACCTTCTCCAGAATAGACCACATACTGGGTCACAAAGCAGGACTCAACCGATACCAAAAGCCTGACATTATTCCCTGCATAATCTCCGATCACATTGCTTTGAAACTGGAGCTCAATCACAAGGAAAAGTTCAGAAGGAACTCAAACACATGGAAGCTAAAGACCACCTTGCTTAAGAATGCTTGTATCAACCAGGAGATCAAAGATGATCTTAAACAATTCATGGAAACCAATGAGAATGAAGACACTCGGTCCAAAACCTATGGGATACAGCAAAGGCGGTTCTAAGGGGGAAATACATAGCCATCCAAGCCTCCCTCAGAAACATTGAAAAATCCAGAATACACCAGCTCTCTCTACACCTTAAAGAACTGGAGAATCAACAACAAATCAAACCAACTCCACATGCAAGAAGGGAACTAATCAAGATTAAAGCAGAGATCAATGAGGAAGAAATGAGAGATACAGTAGAACGTATCAATGAAACTAGAAGCTGGTTTTTTGAAAGAATCAATAAGATCGATAAACCATTGGCCACAATAAACCAAAAGAAAAGAGAGAAAGCCCAAATTAATAAAATTATGAATGAAAAGGGAGAAATCACAACTAACACCAACGAAATAGAAACAATCATCAGAAATTATTACCAACAGTTATATGCCAATAAGCTAAGCAACCTAGATGAAATGGATGCATTCCTGGAAAACTACAAACTCCCAAAATTGAACCAGGAAGAAATTTACAACCTGAATAGACCTATATCTAGTAATGAGAGTTAAGCAGTGATCAAAAACTCCCAAAAAACAAGAGCCCAGGACCTGACGGATTCCCTGGGGAATTCTACCAAACTTTCAAAGCAGAAATAACACCAATTCTCCTGAAGCTGTCCCAAAAAATTGAAGCAGAAGGAAAACTTCCAGACTCTTTTTATGAAGCCAGCATTACCCTGATCCCCAAACCAGGCAAAGACCCTACCAAAAAGGAGAATTTCAGACCAATATCACTGATGACTATGGATGCAAAGATTCTCAACAAGATCCTAGCAAACAGGATCCAGCAGCACATGGAACACAGCATAGGATCCAGCAGCACAGGAACACGACTAGGATGCCCACTCTCACCACTCTTGTTCAACATAGTATTAGAAGTCCTAGCAATGGCAATCAGACAACAAAGAGAAATAAAAGGTATCCAAACTGGCAAGGAAGAAGTCAAACTCTCTCTCTTCGCAGATGACATGATTCTTTATATGGAAAACCCCACAGACTCCACCCCCAAACTACTAGAACTCATACAGCAATTCAGTAACGTGGCAGGATACAAAGTCAATGTACAGAAATCAGTGGCTTTCTTATATACTAACAATGAAAATACAGAAAGGGAAATTAGAGAATCAATTCCATTTACTATAGCACCAAGAACCATAAGATACCTGGGCATAAACCTAACCAAAGAAGTAAAGGACCTGTACTCGAGGAACTACAGAACACTCATGAAAGAAATTGAGGAAGACCCAAAAAGATGGAAGACTGTTCCATGCTCTTGTATTGGAAGAATAAACATTGTTAAAATGTCTATACTGCTCAGAGCAATCTATATTTTTTAATGCCATTCCGATCAAAATTCCATCGGTATTTTTCAAAGAGCTGGAGCAAATAATCCTAAAATTTGTATGGAGTCAGAAGAGACCCCGAATTGCTAAGGAAATGTTGGAAAACAAAAACAAAACTGGCAGCATCACGTTACCCGATTTCAAGCTTTACTACAAAGCTGTGATCACCAAGACATCGTGGTACTCGCATAAAAACAGACACATAGACCAGTGGAACAGAGTGGAGAGCCCAGATATGGACCCTCAACTCTATGGTCAAATAATGTTCGACAAAACAGGAAAAAATATTCAATGGAAAAAAGACAGTCTCTTCAATAAATGGTGCTGGGAAACCTGGACAGTGATATGTAGAAGAATGAAACTCGACCATTCTCTTACACTGTACACAAAGATAAACTCAAAATGGATAAAAGACCTCAACGTGAGACAGGAATCTATCAGAATCCTAGAGGAGAACATAGGCAGGAACCTCTTCGATATCAGCCACAGCAACTTCTTTCAAGATATGTCTCCAAAGGCCAAGGAAACAAAAGCAAAAATGAACTTTTGGGACCTCATCAAGATCAAAAGCTTCTGCACAGCAAAGGAAACAGTCAACAAAACAAAGAGGCAACCCACGGAATGGGAGAAGATATTTGCAAATGACAGTACAGACAAAAGGTTGATATCCAGGATCTATAAAGAACTTCTCAAACTCAACACACACAAAACAGATAATCATATCAAAAAATGGGCAGAAGATATGAACAGAGACTTCTCTGAAGACGACTTACAAATGGCTATCAGACATATGAAAAAATGTTCATCATCACTAGCCATCAGGGAGATTCAAATTAAAACAACACTGAGATACCACCTAACACCAGTTAGAATGGCCAAAATTAGCAAGACAGGAAACAACGTGTGTTGGAGAGGATGTGGAGAAAGGGGAACCCTCTTACACTGTTGGTGGGAATGCAAGTTAGTGCAGCCACTTTGGAGAACAGTGTGGAGACTCCTGAAGAAATTTAGAGCTTCTGTATGACCCTGCAATTGCACTGCTGGGTATTTACCCCAAAGATACAGATGTAGTGAAATGAAGGGCCATTTGTACCCCAATGTTTATTGCAGCAATGGCTACGGTCGCAAACTGTGGAAAGAACCAAGATGCCCTTCAACGGATGAATGGATAAGGAAGATGTGGTCCATATACACAATGGAGTATTATGCCTCCATCAGAAAGGATGAATACCCAACTTTTGTAGCAACATGGACGGGACTGGAAGAAATTATGCTGAGCGAAATAAGTCAAGCAGAGAGAGTCAAGTATCATATGGTCTCACTTATTTGTGGAGCATAACAAATAACATGGAGGACATGGGTTGATGGAGCGGAGAGGGAGTTGAGGGAAACTGGAAGTGGAGATGAACCATGAGAGACTATGGACTCTGAAAAACAACCAGAGGGTTATATAGGGGCGGCGGGGGGGGTGGGGGGTGGGGTGGGAGGTTGAGAAACCAGGTGGTGGGTAATAGCGAGGGCACGTACTGCATGGAGCTCTGGGTGGGATGCCAAAACAATGAACACTGTTATGCTGTAAATAAACAACAACAACAAAAAAGTATAGATTGCTCTAGGCAGTATAGACATTTTAACAATGTTAATTCTTCCTATCCAAGAGCATGGAACGGTCTTCCATCTTTTTGTGTTTTCTTCAATTTTGTTCATGAGTGTTCTGTAGTTCCTTGCATACAGATTCTTTACCTCTTTGTTTATGTTTATTCCCAGGTATCTTATGGCTCTTGGTGCTATAGTAAATGCAATCGATTCTCTAATTTCCCTATCTGTATTTTCATTGGTAGTGTATAAGAAAGCCACTGATTTCTGTACATTGACTTTGTATCCTGCCACGTTATTGAATTGCTGTATGAGTTCTAGTAGTTTGGTCTGTAAGGTTTTCCATATAAAGAATCATGTCATCTGCGAAGAGAGAGAGTTTGACTTCTTCCTTGCCAATTTGGATACCTTTTATTTTTCTTTGTTTTCTCATTGAAGTTGCTAGGACTTCTAATACTATGTTGAACCAGAGTGGTGAGAGTGGGCATCCTTGTCATGTTCCTGATCTCAATGGGAAGGCTGCAAGCTTTATCCCATTGAGGATGATATTTGCGGTGGGTCTTTCATAGATAGATTTTATGAAGTTCAGGGATGTTCCCTCTATCCCGATACTTTGAAGTGATTTAATGAGGAACTGGTGCTGGATTTTGTCAAATGCTATTTCTGCATCAATTGAGAGGACCATGTGGTTCTTCTCTCCTCTCTTATTGATGTGTTCTATCACACTGATTGATTTGTGAATGTTGAACCACCCTTGCAACCCAGGGATGAATCTTACCTGGTCATGGTGGATAATCTTTTTAATGTGCTGCTGCATCCTGCTTGCTAGGATCTTGTTGAGTGTTTAGCATCCATATTCATCAGTGATATTGGTCTCAAATTCTCCTTTTTGGTAGGGTCTTTGCCTGGTTTGGGGATCAGGGGAATGCTGGCTTCATAAAAAGAGTCTGGACATTTTCCTTCTGCTTCAATTTTTTGAAAAAGCTTCAGGAGAATTGGTGTTATTTCTGCTTTGAAAGTTTGGTAGAATTCCCCAGGGAATCTGTCAGGTCCTGGGCTCTTGTTTTTTGGGAGGTTTTTGATCACTGCTTAACTCTCATTACTAGATATCGGTCTATTCGGGTTGTCAATTTCTTCCTGGTTCAATTTTGGGAGTTTATAGTTTTCCAGGAATGCATCCACTTCATCTAGGTTGCTTAGCTTATTGGCATATAACTGTTGGTAATAATGTCTGATGATTGTTTCTATTTCCTTGGTGTTCGTTGTGATCTCTCCCTTTTCATTCATAATTTTATTAATTTGGGCTTTCTCTCTTTTCTTTTGGATTAGTGTGGCCAATGGTTTACCAGCCTCCAGCTTCATTGATACGTTCTACTGTATCTCTGGTGTCTAGCTCATTGATCTCTGCTCTAATCTTGATTATTTCTCTTCTTGCATGTGGAGTTGGTTTGATTTGTTTTTGATCTCCATTTCTGTAAGATGTAGAGACAGCTGGTGTATTCTGGAGTTTTCCATTTTTTTGAGGGAGGCTTGGATGGCTATGCATATCCCCCTTAGTACCGCCTTTGCTGTATCCCATAGGTTTTGGACCGAAGTGTCTTCATTCTCATTGGTTTCCATGAATTGTTTAAGGTCTTCTTTGATCTCCTGGTTGATCCAAGCATTCTTAAGCAAGGTGTTCTTTGGCTTCCAGCTGTTTGCGTTTCTTCTGAACTTTTCCTTGTGGTTGAGCTCCAGTTTCAAAGCATTGTGATCTGAGAATATGAAAGAAATAAGGTCAGTCTTTTGGTATCGGTTGAGTCCTGCTTTGTGACAGAGTATGTCAGCTATTCTGGAGAAGGTTCCATGTGCAATTTTGAAGAATGAGTATTCTCCTGTTTTAGGGTGGAATGTTCTGTTGTGTCTATGAGGTCCATCTAGTCCAATGTTTCACTCAATGCTCTTATTTCTTTATTTATTTTCTGCTTCAATGATCTGTATATTACTGAGAGTGATGTATTAAGATCTCCTACTATCAATGTATTCATACCAATGTGACCCTTTATCTTGATTAATAGTGTTTTTATGTCATTGGCTGCTCCCATATTGGGGGCATATATATTTATAATTGTTAGATAATTGTGGTGGACAGTCCCTTTAAGAAAGATGTAGTGTCCTTCTTTATCTCTGACTACAGTCTTTAGTTTAAAATCTAATTTGTCTGATATGAGAATCGCTACCCTGGCCTAATTCTGAGGCCCATTGTCATGAAAGACGCTTCTCCATCCCTTCACTTTCAGACTGGGTGTATCCTTAGTTTCAAAATGGGTGTCTTGTAGACAACAGATGGATGGGTCCTGTCTTTTTATCCAATCTGCAACCCAGTGTCATTTTATGGGTGTGTTTAGGCCATTCACATTGGGAGTGATTATTGATAGATAGGTTGTGATTGACATCTTGTTACCTTTGAAGTCTTTCTGTCTGTAGATTGTCTCTATATTTCTGTTCAATGATATTCTTAGGATTTTTTCTCTTTTATAGGACCCCCCTTAATATTTCCTGCAGTGTTGGCTTTGTGGTCGCATGGTCTTTTAAGCATTTCCAGTCTTGGAAACTCTTTATATCTCCATCCATTTTGAATTTCAGTGTTGCTGGATAAAGTATTCTTGGTTGCATGTTCTTCTCATTTTGTACTCTGAATATATTTTGCCAGCCCTTCCTGGCTTGCCAGGTCTCTGTGGACAGGTCTGACATTATTCTAATGGCCTTTCCTCTGTATGTAAGGAGCATCTTTTTGCTGGATGCTTTTAAGAGGGTCTGTATAGAAGCATAATTCTTCATTTTAACTATTAGGTGTTGTGAGGTCTTTCGAGAATCTAAGATCTTGGGGAGAAACTGCTCTGCCTGTAGTACATGAACGTTGTTTCCATTCATGAGATTATGAAAATTTTCATAGACAACTTCTTCCACTATATCTTCTAGACTTCTTTTTTTTCCTCCCCTTCAGGGATTCCAACAATTCTGACGTTGGAACGTTTCATGGCTTCATTTATTTCCCTGATTCTGTTTTGGTGGCTTCTGAGCTGTTTGTTCCAGGCTTCCTCCTGATCCTTTCTCTCTATCTGTTTGTCCTCCAGATCACTAATTCTACCTTCTATCTCAGTTACTGTAGCTTTTAGACAATTTAGATTAGATTGGAATTCATTGAGAGCATTTTGAACATCATCCCTGGTGGCTTTCAGTTCTGCCCTAACATTGTGAACATCATCCCTGTTGGCTTTCAGTTCTGTCCTAATCAATTCTGTTTGGTCATCCATGACTTTCTCCAACCTAGCTATTGCCTGGATAATTGTTAGCCTAAATTCCTTTTCTGACATATTGTCTATGTGGATAGCCATTAGTTCTGTTGTAGAAGGTCCATCCTCTGTATTTTTCTTCTGTTGGGCATTCTTCCTCCTAGTTATTTTGGTAAGAGATAACTGAACAGATGCAGCTGGATGTATCAATTGTGGTGCAGTCACGGTGCACCCTGGAACACTTCTGTGCAATCAGGATTCCTCACCCAAATGAGAGAAAAAAGAAAAGAAAAAGAAATAGAGTAGAAAGAGACAAAAAAAATAAAAGAGAAAAGAAAAAAAATAGAGAGAGAGAGAGACAGGAAAAGAAGGGAAGATAAAAGAGAAGGCTCAGGGGCACCTGGGTGGCTCAGTGATTTAGGTCGCTGCCTTCAACTCGGGTCATGATCTCAGGGTCCTGGGATCGAGTCCCACATCGGTCTCTCTGCTCTGCAGGGAGCCTGCTTCCCTCTCACTCTCTCTCTGCCTGCCTCTCTGCCTGCTTGTGATCTCTCTCTGTCAAATAAATAAATAAATAATCTTAAAAAAATAAAAGAGAGAAGGCTCAGCCCAAATGGGCTCCAAGGTAAGATTTATGAAGTATACAAACAAAAAGAGACAAACAAAAGACAGTTAAAAGTATATGACAGAATAAATGAAACAAGATGGGATTGGGAGGGAGACAAACCATAAATGACTCTTAATCTCACAAAACAAACTGGGGGTTGCTGCGGGGAGGTGGGATTGGGGGAGGGGGAGCGGGCTATGGACATTGGGGAGGGGAAGCGAACCATAAGAGACTATGGACTCTGAAAAACAACCTGAGGGTTTTGAAGGGTCAGGGGTGGGAGGTTGGGGCAACCTGAGGGTTTTGAAGGGTCAGGGGTGGGAGGTTGGGGGAACAGGTGGTGGGTAATGGGGAGGGCACGTTTTGCATGGAGCACTGGGTGTTGTGCAAAAGGAATGAATACTGTTACGCTGAAAAAATAAATAAAATGAGAAAAAAAAAAGTATATGACAAGAGAAAAAAATATATATATATATAAGAAAAAAAAAAAAAAAGAACCTCAGTGTAGGCAATGAAGGTTATTTTGATTCTTCCTGGATGTATCTTGATGTTTTTGTTAAGGGACTCAACTTTCCTAAGATAAAGGGAGATTAAAAATTGATTTGCCTATAGGGGTAACATTGATTGGGAAAGGGGATTACCTTGAAGTTTAACTCTATATTTATATTAGAAAATAAAAATTAAAAAAGAATAAACTAGACTAAACTAAATTAAGATTTAAAGAAATTTAAAAAATAGAAAAGCAAAAGAAACACACAGGTGTATGTAACAAAAAGTTCAGGTTAGAAGGTTATTAAGGAATTTGATGTACTGGACATCTCTCTGTGATGGTAAATAGGTTAAAGAATTATCTATATGTATAAAAAAAAGAACCAGAATATTGGTAAAGAGTTAAAAATAAAAGTTGTATTTTGGAAGTAGTGGTGGTTGTTCTCTTGTCATCTTTTAATTTTCTTCCTTCCTGGTTGGTTTTCTGGGGGAGGGGCCTTCCACGTGGGTTTTCAGACAATGATATTCCCTGAGTTAGGTCCTCTTCAAGGGGATGGGCTCTGAGGAAACCTTTTTTTTTTTTTTTTAAGGCTTTTGTTCTCTGGAGGTTTTTATGTTCTTTCATCTGTTTTATCTTGTCTTGACAGCTTTTGATTGTTTGTGGATGTTTAGAGGAGAGCAAACTGCACCCAGACCTCCCTCTCAGAGAGAAGCCTAGAATGCTCTGCAGAGCTGCTGGCAGAGTTAGTTCTGAGTCACGGTCCCTGGGGATGCAGGATTCCTCCTTGTACCCAATACCATGGCAGCGGCGGCTGTCTGGGCAGCTCCAGACCGCCAGAGAGGTTCCAAGCAATGATCACATACTGAGATTTTCCCGCTGGCCCCATCTGGGAATGTCTGGTTTTTCAGGATGCCAGAGCTCCAGGCTAGTACCTGTGCACATCTCTCCCAGGGGATGGTGTGGGACGCACGAGTTTCAGGAATGCCGGCTGGCCATGCTCCCAACCCCTGTTGGGAGTCGGACCCCACGTGTTCTCAGGCGCGCTGGTGGCTCAGGCACGCTGGTTGCTCAGGGACCAAGACCTGCTTTCTCTGCTGTACTCTCTCTGGCTCAGTACCAGGGGAGGCTGTCCTGGGTCCTGGGACTTAAGCTCCTGTCCCTGCCCACCCCGATTCCCACAATATCCCCCCCGCGATCTTTTGTTCTTTTCTTTTTGAGTGCTTTCAACCAGACTCCAAGCTAATGCTGGTCCCCAGACACAGGGCACTCTTGTTTTGGGGTAGTACTTTCCAATCAGTCACCTCTGGTGGCTCACTCCCCCTTTTGTTTATCTTCCGATATCAGTCAGACATTCCCACTCTGTTTTACCTGCCAATGATGTCTTCTGCTCCTGTAGAGATCCAGACATGTATAATTCTGATTGCAGGCTGATTTCATGGGTCATCGGAGTTCTTTGGTAGGTAATCAGCTCACTTTAGGGTACAGGTTGAAATGGCACCTCCTCCTACTTCCCTGCCATCTTGACCCCACTCCAAATTAATAAATTTATGAATGAAAAGGGAGAGATCTCAACTAACACCAAGGAAGTAGAAGCAATCATCAGAAATCATTATTAACATTTAAATGCCAATATATTAAGCAACCTAGATGAAATGGATGCATTCCTGGAAAACTATGAACTTTGAAAACTGAACCAGGAAGAAATTGACATATGACATATATCTATGAATAGATAGATATCTAGTAACAAGATTGAAGCACTGATCAAAACCTCCCAGAAAACAAGACCGCAGAACCTGACAGATTCCCTGGAGAATTTCACCAAGCATTCAAAGAAGAAATAAGACCTATTCTCCTGAAGCTGTTTCAAAAAATTGAAGCAGAAGAAAAACTTCCAGAGTCTTTTTATGAAGCCAGCATTACCCTGATCCCCAAACTAGGCAAAGACACCACCAAAAAGGAGAATTTCAGACTAATATCAATGATGAAAATGTATGCTAAGATTCTCAACAAGATCCTAGCAAATAGGATCCTACAACATATTAAAATGATTATCCACCATGACCAGGTGAGATTCATCCCTGGGTTGCAAGGATGGTTCAACATTCGCAAATCAATCAATGTGATAGTACAAATCAACAAGAGAAGAGAGAAGAACCACATGGCCCTCTCAATTGATGCAGAAGAAGCATTTGAAAAAATGCTATTGGTCCTCTCAGTTGATGCCAAAAAGCATTTGAAAAAATCCAGCATCTATTCCTGATTAAAACCTTCAAAGTATAGGGATAGAGGGAACATTCCTGAATTTCATAAAATCTATTTAAGAAAAATCCACAGCAAATATCATCTTCAAAGAGAAAAAGCTCACAGCCTTCCCGTTGAGAGCAGTAGCACTACAAGGATGCCCACTCTCACCACTCTTGTTTAACGTAGTATCAGAATTCCTAGCAACAGCAATCAGACACCAAAGAGAAATGAAAGGTATGCAAATTGGCAAAGAGGAAGTCAAACTCTCTGTCCTCACAGATGACATGATACTTTATATGGAATATCCATAAGACTCCACCCTCAAACTACTAGAACTCATACGGCAATTCAGTAACGTGGCACAATACAAAATAAATGTACAGAAATCTTATACACTAACAATGAAAATACAAAAAGGGAATTAGAGAATTGATTCCATTTACTATAGCACCAAGAACCATAAGATACCTGGGAGTAACCTAACCGAAGAGGTAAAGGATCTGTACCCGAGGAACTACAGAACACTCATGAAAGAAATTGAAGACACAAAAAGATAGAAGACCTTCCATGCTCATGGAACAAAAGAATAAATATTGTTAAAAATGTCTTTACTGCATAGAGCAATCTATACTTTTAATGCCATTCTGATAAAAATTCCACCGGTAATTTTCAAAGACATGGAGAAAACACTCTTAAAATTTGTATGGAATCAGAAGAGCCCCCGAAATATTAAAGAAATATTGAAAAAGAAAAATAAAACTAGCAGCATCACGTTGCCCGAGTTCAAGCTTCACTACAAAGCTGTGATCAACAAGATAGCATGGTACTGGCATAAAAACAGACATAGACCAGTGAAACGGAGTAGAGAGCCCAGATATGGACCCTCAACTCTATGGTCAAATGATCTACAAAAAAGCAGGAGAAAATATACAGTGGAAAAAAGACAGACTCTTCAATAAATAGTGCTGGGAAAATTGGACAGCTATATGTAGAAGAATGAAACTCGACCATTCTCTTACACCGTACACAGAGATCAACTTGAAATGGAAAAAAGACCTCAATGCGAGACAGGAATCCATCAGAATACTAGAGGAGAACATAGGCAGTAACATCTTCGATATCAGCCACAGCAACGTCTTTCAAGATATGTCTCCCAGGTCAAAGGAAGCAAAAGCCAAAACGAACTTTTGGGACTTCATCAAGATCATAAGCTTCTGCACGGCAAAGGAAACAGTCAAGAAAATAAAGAACCAATCCACGGAATGGGAGAAGATATTTGCAAATGACAGTACAGACAAAAGTTTGATATCCAGGATCTATAAAGAACTTCTCAAACTTAACACACAATAAACAGATAATCATGTCAAGAAATGGGAAGAGGACATGAACAGACACTTCTCCAAAGAAGACATATAAATGGCTCTCAGACACATGAAAAAATGTTCATCATCACTAGCCATCAGGGAGAGACCATCAAAACAGCATTGAGATACCACCTTACACCAGTTAGAGTGGCCTAAATTAACAAGACAGGAAGCAACGTGTGTTGGAGAGGATGTGGAGAAAGGGGAACCCTCTTACACTGTTCGTGGGAATGCAAGTTGGTACAGCCACTTTGGAGAACAGTGTGGAGATTCCTCAAGAAATTAAAAGTAGAGATTCTCTATGACCCTGCAATTGCACTACTGGGTATTTACCCCAAAGATACAGATGTAGTGAAAAGAATGGCCATCTCTACCCCAATGTTTATTGCAGCAATGGCCATGGTTGCCAAACTGTGGAAAGAACCAAAATGCCCTTCAATGGACGAATGGATAAGGAAGATGTGGTCCATATACATGATGGAGTATTATGCCTCCCTCAGAAAGGATGAATATGCAACTTTTGTATCAACATGGATAGGACTGTATGAGATTATGCTGATTGAAATAAGTCAAGCAGAGAGTGTCAATTATCATATCGTTTCATTTATTTGTGGAGCATAAGAAATAACATGGAGGACATGGGGAGGTGAAGAGGAGAAGGGAGTAGAGGCAAATTGGAACAGTAGATGAACCATGAGAGACTTTGGACTCTGAAAAACAACCTGAGGGTTTTGAAGTTGTGGGGGTGGGTGGGCCTGGTATTGGGTACTATGGAAGTCACGTATTGCATGGAGCCCTGCGTGTGGTGCATAAACAACGAATTCTGATTCACTGAAAAGAAATTTAAAAATAATAAATAATAATAAGAAGAAAACAGAAAAGAAAAATGTGACTTTGATTTCTGGAAATGTTCTTTTCCTTCATCTAGGTGTTGCTTACACAGGTGTGTTCAGGTGTTTATCAACAGTTATATGCCAATAAGTTAAGCAACCTAGATGAAGTGGATGCATTCCTGGAAAAATATAAACACCCAAAATTGAAACAAGAAGAAATTGAAAAATTGAATAAACCAATATCTAGTAACGAGATTGAAGCAGTGATCAAAACCTCCCAAAAAACAAGAGCCCAGGACCTGACGGATTTCCTGGGAAATTCTACCAAACTTTCAAAGAAGAAATAACACCAATTCTCCTGAAGCTGTTTCAAAAAATGGAAGCAGAAGGACAACTTCCAGACTCTTTTTATGCAGCCAGCATTACCCTAATCCCCAAACCAGGCAAAGACCCTACCAAAAAGGAGAATTTCAGACCAATATCACTGATCAATATGGATGCTACGATTCTCAACACGATCCTAGCAAACAGGATCCAGCAGCACATTAAAAAGATCATCCACCATGACCAGGTGGGATTCATCCCTGGGTTACAAGGTTGGTTCAACATTCGCAAATCAATCAATGTGATAGAACAAATCAATAGAACAAAACCACATGGTCCTCTCAATTGATGCAGAAAAAGCATTTGACAAAATACATCATCCGTTCCTGATGAAAACGCTTCAAGTATAGGGATAGAGGGAACATTCCTGAACTTCATAAAATCTATCTATGAAAGACCCACAGCAAATATCATCCTCAATGGGAAAAAGCTTGCAGCCTTCCCGTTGAGATCAGGAGCACGACAAGGATGCCCACTCTCACCACTCTTGTTCAACATAGTATTAGAAGTCTTAGCAACAGCAATCAGACAACAAAGAGAAATAAAAGGTATCCAAATTGGCAAGGAAGAAGTCAAACTCTCTCTCTTCGCAGATGACATGATTCTTTATATGGAAAACCCCACAGACTCCACCCTCAAACTACTAGAACTCATACAGCAATTCAGTAACGTGGCAGGATACAAAGTCAATGTACAGAAATCAGTGGCTTTCTTATACACTAACAATGAAAATACAGAAAGGCAAATTAGAGAATCGATTGTATTTACTATAGCACCAAGAACCGTAAGATACCTGGGAATAAACCTAACCAAATAGGTAAAGGATCTGTACTCGAGGAACTACAGAACACTCATGAAAGAAACTGAAGAAGACACAAAAAGATGGAAAACCATTCCATGCTCTTGGATTGGAAGAATAAACATTGTTAAAATGTCTATACTGCCTAGAGCAATCTATACCTTTAATGCCATTCCGATCAAAATTCCACCGGTATTTTTCAAAGAGCTGGAGCAAAGAATCCTAAAATTTGGATGGAATGAGAAGAGACCCCGAATTGCTAAGGAAATGTTGAAAAACAAAAACAAAACTGGCGGCATCACGTTACCTGATTTCAAGCTTTACTACAAAGCTGTGATCATCATGACAGCATGGTACTGGCATAAAAATAGGCACATATACCAGTGGAAGACAGTAGAGAGGCCAGATATGAACCCTCAACTCTATTGTCAAATAATCTTCGACAAAGCAGGAAAGAATATACAGTGTAAAAAAGACAGTCTCTTCAATAAATGGTGCTGGGAAACCTGGACATCTATATGTAGAAGAATGAATCTCGACCATTTTCTTACACCATTGTGGGAAGCCGCAGTAAGGCTAGAGACAAGAGCCAAACCAGGCTCTGACTTATGCCTCCTCCAACATCTCACTGCCTGATTTAAGGCAAAGTATAATGGAGTTGAGTTTGCATTGAGAAAGAGCCTTTGCTATTTGCTGCTTGCTCCCCTATGTGACCTCTCACATGCTCCTCTAGATAGTTGACCTTCAAGACAGCCTAGGTGCACTCATTAGTCTTCTCGTGGTTCTTGCTATCCTGTTATAAGCTACTAGATAATCTTTTAAGTGTGTTTATATTGGAATGATGTTTACCATCCACCATCTGGCATCGGTATGTCTGTAGCTAGTCATTAGTGGAAGTGATTATGGAGCTGATATGTAAACCTTTAATCATGCAGCAACACTTAGATAAATCACCTTTTCATTGTAAGACTTCTATATATTCCCATGGTTTTACTAATTAAGCGGCATAGGTGGAAATCATCCCCTATGCTCCTTCTGCCCCCGTCTCTTTGTCTCTTTAATTTCTTTTCACCATCCTTTTACCCTCAGGTTACTTGATCAATTTGTCACACGGGCCATGGCAAGTGGCGCCCAAACAGGGAAAGTGAGCAAAGGTCAAGGGAGTGCCACGCATACACAGGTAAGTAGTTACCACCATTCAGGTAAGAGGCGCCCGGACAGCATGGGCGACAGCAGGAGTATATAATGGGGCACTCTCAATCTGTGGAACAGGATCTCTTTGTGACTGCATTACAGGCTCTTTTAAAACAAAAAGGGTCCAAAGTCTCAAAGAAGGCTTTGCAACAATTTTTTGAAGTTATTTCAGCACTTTGTCCTTGGTTTCCTAAAGAGGGAACAGTGAATTTGCAATTATAGCAGAAGGTGGGTCAGGAAATTAAAAATCAGTTAAAAATTAGGGGCCCCGACACCTGCCCTGAAGGAACAATGAAAATTGGGAAGATATTAGAGAGGGTTTAGATCCGTAACATTCTATTGATATAATTTCCATCACCTGTCAAGAATCCTCTTATGACTTAATAGAGGAAGAGACTCAAACATATATGAAAGTTTAGGAGTCAAGATGGCGGGGAAGTAGGAGGAGGCACAGTTTCAACCTGTACCCTAAAGTGAGCTGATTACCTACCAAAGAACTCCGACCACCCATGAAATCATCCTGAGATAAGAATTATACACGTCTGGATCTCTACAGGAGCAGAAGACGCCAGTGGCAGGTAAAGCAGACTGGGAACGTCGGACTGATATTGGAAGATAAACAAAAGGGGGAGGGAGCTACCAGAGGTGACCGATTGGAAAGAAATACCCCAATACGAGAGTGCCCTGCATCTGGGAACCAGCATTAACTTGGAGTCTGGTTGAAATCACTCAAAAAACAAAGAGCAGAGGATCGCGGGGGAGGGAAATAGTGGGAACCTGGGCGGTTAGGGTCAGGGACCTAAGTCCCTGGACCCAGGACACCCTCCCCTGGTGCTGAGCCAGAGAGAGTGCAGGAGAGAAATCACGTCTCCATCCCTGAGCCGCCAGTGCACCTGACCCCTCAGCGCGCCCAAGAACGAGTGGGGTCTGGCTCCCATGAGGGGCTGGGAGCCTGGCCAGATAGCAATCCTGAAACGCAACTGTCCCACACCCTCCCTTGGGAGAGGTGCTCATAGGTGCTAGCCTGGAGCTCTGGCATCTGGAAAAACCAGACATTCCCAGCCCGGGACAGCGGGAAAATCTCAGTGTGCGATCTCTGCTCGGAACTTCTCTGGTGGTCTGGAGCTGCCTAGACAGCCGCCATTGCCCTGGTATTGGGTACAAGGAGGAGCTCCTGCATCCCCAGGGACAGTGACTCAGAACTGACTCTGCCAGCAGCTCTGCAGAACATTCTCTGAGAGGGAGGTCGGGGTGCAGTTTGCTCTCCTCTAAAACTCCAAAAACCACCAAAAGCTGTCAAGGCGAGAGAAAACAGATGAAAGATCATAAAAACCCCCAGAGAACAAAATCCTGAAAAAAATAGTTTCCTCAGAGCCCACCCCCTTGAGGGGAATGGGAGGACCTAACTCAGGGAACATCATTGTCTGAAAACCGACGTGGCAGGCCCCTCACCCAGAAAACCAACCAGGAAGGAAGAAAAAAAAAAAGACTACAAGAGAACAACCACCACTACTTCATAAATACAACTTTTATTTTTAACTCTTTACCAATATTCTGGTTCTTTTTTTTATACATACAGATAATTTTTAACCTATTTACCATCACACTGAGATGTCCAGTACATCAAATTCTTTTATAACCTTCTAACCTGAACTTTTTGATACATACACCTGTGTTTTTCTTTTGCTTTTCCATTTTTTTAAATTCTTTTTTAATTTTAACTTAGTATAGTCTAGTTTATTCTTTTTTAATTTTTATTTTCTACTATACACATAGAGTTAAACTTCAAGGTAATCCCCTTTCCCCAATCAATGCTAGCCCTATAGGCAAGCCAGTTTCTAATCCCCTGTAACTTAGGAAAGTTAAGTCCCTTAACAAAAACATCAAGACATATTCAGGAAGAATCAAGATAACCTTCCTCACCCACACTGAGAATTTATAAACGTCTCCCAATTTTTCCTTCTGTCAGTGTCTCTGTGAATTTGTGTTTGTCCTGATAATATATAAATCTTATACTAGGGGTTCTTTCTGATGAGGTACTTTCTTTTTTTGCTTATATATGTATATTTTTTTCTCTTGTCATATACTTTTATCAGTCTTTTTGTTTTTCTGTTTTTGTTTGTATACTTCATAAATCTTACGTTGTGGTCCATTTGGGCTGAGCCGTCTCTTTTATCTTCCCTTTTTTTCCTCTCTCTCTCTCTCTCTCTCTCCTTTTTTTTCCTTTTTTCTTTTCCTTTTTTTTCCCTTTCTTCTTCTCTTTTTCTTTTTCTTTTCTTTTCCCTCTTATTTGGGTGGGGAATGCTGATTGCACAGAAGTGTTCCAGGGTGCACCTTGACTGCACAACAACTGATAAGTCCAGCTGCATATGTTCAGTCATCTCTTACCAAAATGACTAGGAGGAGGAATACCCAACAGAAGAAAAATACAGAGGATGGACCTTCTGCAACAGAGCTAATGGCTATCGACATAGAAAATATGTCAGAAAAGGAATTCAGACTAACAATTATCCAGGCAATAGCTAGGTTGGAGAAAGCCATGGATGACCAAACAGAATTGATTAGGGCAGAACTGAAAGCCACCAGGGATGATGTTCACAATGTTAGGGCAGAACTGAAAGCCACCAGGGATGATATTCAAAATGCTCTCAATGAGTTCCAATCCAATCTAAATTCTCTAAAAGCTAGGGTAACTGAGACAGAAGATAGAAATAGTGATCTGGAGGACAAACATATAGAGAGAAAGGATCAGGAGGAAGCCTGGAACAAACAGCTCAGAAGCCAAGAAAACAGAATCAGGGAAATAAATGATGCCATGAAACGTTCCAAGGTCAGAAGTATTGGAATCCCTGAAGGGGAGGAAAAAGAAAGAAGTCTAGAAGATATAGTGGAAGAAGTTGTCTATGAAAATTGTCCCAATCTCACGAATGGAAACAACGTTCATGTACTAGAGGCAGAGAGATTTCCTCCCAAGATTTTAGATTCTCGAAAGTCCCCACGACACCTTATAGTTAGAATGAGGAATTATGTTTCATGACAGACCCTCTTAAAACCAGCTAAGACAAAGAAGCTTCTTACATACAGAAGAAAGCCATTTAGAATAATGTCAGACCTGTCCACAGAGACCTGGCAAGCCAGGAAGGGCTGGCAAAATATATTCAGAGTACTAAATGAGAAGAATATGCAAGTAAGAATACTCTATACAGCAAGACTGACATTTAAAATGGATGGAGAGATAAAGAGTTTCCAAGACCGGCAATGATTAAAAGACTATACAACCACCAAGCTGACACTGCAGGAAATATTAAGGAGGGTCTTATAAAAGCGAAAAAATCCTAAGAATATCACTGAACAGAAATATAGAAACAATCTACAGACAGAAAGATTTCAAAGGTAACACGATATCAGTAAAAACCTATCTCTCAATAATCACTCTCAATGTGAATGGCCTAAATGCGCCCATAAAACGACACAGGTTTGCAGATTGTATAAAACGACAGGACCCATCCATATGTTGTCTACAAGAGACCCATTTTGAACCTAAGGATATACCCAGACTGAAAGTGAAGGGATGGAGAAGCATCTTTCATGCCAATGGGCCTCAAAAGAAGGCCGGGGTAGCGATTCTCATATCACATAAATTAGATTTTAAACTACAGACTGTAGTCAGAGATACAGAAGGACACTACATAATTCTTAAAGGGACTATCCGCCAAGATGATCTAACAATTGTGAATATCTATGCCCCCAATATGGGAGCACACAATTACATAAGAAAACTATTACTCAAGATAAAGAGTCATATTAATATGAATACAATAATACTAGGAGATCTTAATACGCCTCTCTCAGAAATAAACAGATCATCGAAGCAGAAAATTAATAAAGAAACAAGAGCATTGAATGAGACATTGGACCAGATGGACCTTATAGACATATACAGAACATTCCACCCGAAAACAACAGAATACTCATTCTTCTCAAGTGCACATGGAACCTTCTCCAGAATAGACCCCATACTGGGTCACAAAGCAGGACTCAACCGATACCAAAAGACTGACATTATTCCCTTCATATTCTCAGACCACATTGCTTTGAAACTGGAGCTCAATCACAAGGAAAAGTTCAGAAGGAACTCAAACACATGGAAGCTAAAGACCACCTTGGTTAAGAATGCTTGGATCAACCAGGAGATCAAAGATGAACTTAAACAATTCATGTAAACCAATGAGAATGGAGACACTTCGGTCCAAAACCTATGGGATACAGCAAAGGCGGTTCTAAGGGGAAATAAATAGAAATCCAAGCCTCCCTCAAAAAAAAATGGAAAAAATCCAGAATACACCAGCTGTCTCTACACCTTAAAGAACTGGAGAATCAACAACAAATCAAACCAACTCCACATGCAAGAAGGGAAATAATCAAGATTATAGCAGAGATCAATGAGGTAGACACCAGAGATACAGTAGAACGTATCAATGAAACTAGAAGCTGGTTTTTTGAAAGAATCAATAAGATTGATAAACCATTGGCCACACTAATCCAAAAGAAAAGAGAGAAAGCCCAAATTAATAAAATTATGAATGAAAAGGGAGAGATCAGAACTAACACCAAGGAAAAAGAAACAATCATTAGAAATTTTTACCAACAGTTATATGCCAATAAGCTAAGCAACCTAGATGAAATGGATGCATTCCTGGATACCTACAAACTCCCAAAATTGAACCAGGAAGAAATTGACAACCTGAATAGACCAATATCTAGTAATGAGATTAAAGCAGTGATCAAAAACCTCCCAAAAAACAAGAGCCCAGGACCTGACGGATTCCCTGGCTAATTCTACCAAACTTAAAAAAAAAATAACCCCAATTCTCCTGAAGCTCTTCCAAAAAATTGAAGCAGAAGGACAACTCCCAGACTCTTTTTAGGAATCCAGCATTATCCTGATCCCCGAACCAGGCAAAGACCCTACCAAAAGGGAGAATTTCAGACCAATATCACTGATGAATATGGATGCTAAGATTCTCAACAAGATCCTAGCAAACAGGATCCAGCAGCACTTAAAAAGATTATCCACCATGACCAGGTGGGATTCATTCCTGGGTTGCAAGGTTGGTTCAACATTCGCAAATCAATCAATGTGATAGAACAAATCAATAAGAGAAGAGAGAAGAACCCCATGGTCCTCGCAATTCATGCAGAAAAAGCATTTGACAAAATCCAGCATCCATTCCTGATGAAAACGCTTCAAGTATAGGGATAGAGGGAACATTCCTGAACTTCATAAAATCTATCTATGAATGACCCACAGCAAATATCATCCTCAATGGGAAAAAGCTTGCAGCCTTCCCATTGAGATCAGGAACACAACGTGGAAGCCCACTCTCACCACTCTTGTTCAACATAGTTTTAGAAGTCCTAGCAATGGCAATCAGACAACAAAGAGAAATAAAATGCATCCAAATTGGCAAGGTAGAAGTCAAACTCTCTCTCTTTGCAGATGACATGATTCTTTATATGGGAAACCCCAAAGACTCCACCCCCAAACTACTACAACTCATTCAGCAATTCAGTAACGTGGCAGGATACAAAGTCAATGTACAGAAATCAGTGGCTTTCTTATACACTAACAATGAAAATACAGAAAGGGAAATTAGAGAATAGTCTATTTACTATAGCACCAAGAACCATAAGATACCTGGGAATAAACCTAACAAAAGAGGTAAAGGACCTGTACTCGAGGAACTACAGAACACTCATGAAAGAAAGAAGAAGACACAAAAAGTTGGAAGACTGCTCCATGCTCTTGGATTGGAAGAATAAACATTGTTAAAATGTCTATACTCCCTAGAGCAATCTATATTTTAATGCCATTCCGATCAAAATTCCACCAGTATTTTTCAAAGAGCTGGAGCAAATAATCCTAAAATTTGTATGGAATCAGAAGAGACCCCGAATTGCTAAGGAAATGTTGAAAAACAAAAACAAAACTGGCAGCATCATGTTACCCTATTACAAGATTTATTACAATGCTGTGATCACCAAGACAGTGTGGTACTAGCATAAAAACAGTCACCTAGACCAGTGGAACACAGTGGAGAGACCAGATATGAACCCTCAACTCTATGGTTAAATAATCTTCGACAAAACGGGAAAAAAATATTCGATGGAAAAAAGACAGTCTCTTCAATAAATGGTACTCGGAAACTGGCAGCACCATCAATATGTAGAGGAATGAAAAATGACCATCCTCTTACACCGTACAGATAAACTCGAAATGGATAAAAGACCTCAATGTGAGACAGGAATCCATCAGAATCCGAGAGGAGAACATAGGCAGTAACCTCTTTGATATCAGCCACAGCAACTTCTTTCAAGATATGTCTCCAAAGGCCAAGGAAACAAAAGCGAAAATGAACTTTTGGGACTTCATCAAGATCAAAAGCTTCTGCACAGCAAAGGAAACAGTCAACAAAACAAAGAGGGAACCCACGGAATGGGAGAAGATATTTGCAAATGACAGTACAGCCAAAAGGTTGATATCCAGGATTTATAAAGAAGTTCTTTATAACTAAACACACACAAAACAGATAATCCTATCAAAAATGGGCAGAAGATATGAACAGACACTTCTCCAATGAAGACATACAAATGGCTATCAGACATATGAAAAAATGTTCATCATCACTAGCCATCAGGGAGATTCAAATTAAAACCACATTGAGATACCACCTGACCACCAGTTAGAATGGCCAAAATTAGCAAGACAGGAAACAATGTGTGTTGGAGAGGATGTGGAGAAAGGGGAACCATCTTCCACTGTTGGTGGGAATGCAAGTTAGTGCAGCCACTTTGGAGAACAGTGTGGAGATTCCTGAAGAAATTAAGAATAGAGCTTCCCTATAACCCTGCAATTGCACTGCTGGGTATTTACCCCAAGGATACAGATGTAGTGAAAAGAAGGGCCATCTGTACCCCAATGTTTATTGCAGCAATGGCTATGGTCACCAAACTGTGGAAAGAACCAAGATGCCCTTCAACGGATGAATGGATAAGGACGATGTGGTCCATATACACAATGGAGTATTATGGCTCCATCAGAAAGGATGAATACCCAACTTTTGTAGCAACATGGACGGGACTGGAAGAGATTATGCTGAGCGAAATAAGTCAAGCAGAGAGAGTCAAGTATCATATGGTCTCACTTATTTGTGGAGCATAACAAATAACAGGGAGGACATGGGGAGATGGAGAGGAGAGGGAGTTGAGGGAAACTGGAAGTGGAGATGAACCATGAGAGACTATGGACTCTGAAAAACAACCAGAGGGTTTTGAAGGGGCGGGGGGGGTGGGAGGTTGAGAAACCAGCTGGTGGGTAATAGGGGGGGCACATTCTGCATGGAGCACTGGGTGTGATGCCTAAACAATGAACACTGTTATGCTATAAATAAACAAATAAAAAAAATTAAAAGAAAAACATATATGAAAGTTTAGGTGTCATAAATAACGCCTCCCCTCCTGCGGCCACACCTGACTTCTTGCCACCTCTACAGGAGGATCCCTTAGATGCCCCTGATGATGAGGTGCCTTTGGATGACAATCAGGAAGTTCTCCTTGCTTCCTTTCCTCCCATGGCCCCCTCTTTCCCTCTATTAGCTGACCAGATATCTGGCCAAGTCAGGAACTCTCTTTAGAGTCAGTTGTGAGGTCTCCAGAAATTCAAACTATGCCCTGTAAACACAGTCAGACCCACACATCTCCGATTAGGACTTTCAATAAAACAAAAAGGGGCTTAAATACTGGATTCCCATTAATGCAGCATCCTCAATCTGGGGTGCCTTATAAAGAAGGAGAACTAATGCCTGATAGCCTGTTTCCCATTAGCTCCCGTTCAACTGTTTATTTTAAACAACTCCCTGAAAGAGCTGAGCCATTAAAAATAACTCCTCTTCAAAGATCTCTTTTTTAGACCCAACAAACAGGGGAGGATACCTCGGCCTTTTCAGCATATCCTGTGACTCAGATGGCTAATGGTCAGAGAGCTTATAATAGTGTAAATTTTAAGATATTAAAAGAAATAAAAACAGTCTCTTCCCAATATGGTCCCACTGCACCCTATACTTTGTCCTTGCTGGATAGCATGGGTTTGGAAGCTTTATGTCTAGGGGATTAGAAGGTTATTGCACAGGCTTGTTTATCGGGTGGTGACTATCTATTATGGAAGATGGAGTTTTTTGAGACAGCTAATGAAATGACCATTTATAATCGAAGGACTAACATCCCAATTTCTTATGAGATGCTAATGGGAAGCGGGGCTTACTCTGAAGTTCAGGCACCAGTAGAATATCCTGAAATTGCTTACCAGCAAATTTCACAATGTGCTTTAAAGGCATGGAAATGACTTCCCTCTTCTGGGGCAAGAACTGAGGAATTATCTAAAAGAGGTCAAGGCCCAGATGAACCCTTTCAAGATTTTGTGGCATGATTATTAAAGGCAGTGGGCAGAATTGTAATTGATGGAGAGGCTGGAACAATTATTGTTAAACAGTTGGCTTTTGAAAATGCAAACTCTGCCTGCCAAGCTGCTATTCCAACATGTGTTGGAGAGGATGTGGAGAAAGGGGAACCTTCTTACACTGTTGGTGGGAATGCAAGTTGGTGCAGCCACTTTGGAAAACAGTGTGGAGATTCCTCAAGAAATTTAAAATAGAGCTTCCCTATGACCCTGCAATTGCACTGCTGGGTATTTACCCCAAAGATACAGATGTAGTGAAAAGAAGGGCCATCTGTACCCCAATGTTTATAGCACCAATGGCCATGGTCACCAATGTGTGGAAAGAATCAAGATGCCCTTCAACGTACGGATGGATAAGGAAGATGTGGTCCATATACTTAATACTCCATAGTATTAAGCCTCCATCAGAAAGGATGAATACCCAACATTTGTATCAACATGGACAGGACTGGAAGAGATTATGCTGAGTTAAATAAATCAAGCAGAGATAGTCAAGTGTTATATGGTTTCACTTATATGTGGTGCAGCACAAATAACATGGAGGACATAGGGAGATGGAGAGGAGATGGGAGTTGAGGGAAATTGGAAGGGGAGGTGAACCATGAGAGACTATGGGCTCTGAAAAACTATCTTGGGAGTTTGAAGGAGTGGGGTGTGGTTAGATCGGAGAGCCAGGTGGTGGGTATTAAGGAGGGCACATGTTGCATGGAGCACTGGGTGTGGTGCCAAAACAATGAATTCTGTTATGCTGAAAAGAAATAAAGAAATGTTGAAAAAGAAAAACAAAGCTGTAGACCTTATGTTGCCTGATTTCAAACTTTATTACAAAACTTTGATCACCAAGACAACATTGAACTGGCACCAAAACAGGCACATAGACAAGAGAAACAGAATAGATATCCCAGATATGGGCCCACAACTCTATGATCAAACAATCTTCTACAAAGCAGGAAAAAATATCCAGTGGAAATCAGACAGTCTCTTCTATAATGGTGCTGGGAAAATTGGAAAGTTTTGTATAGAAGAATGAAATCCGACCATTCTCTTACACCATACATAAAGATGAACTCGAAGTGGATAAAAGATCTCAACCTGAGGCAAGAATCTATCAAAATTCTAGATGAGAACATAGGCAGTAACCTCTTAACATCAGCCACAGCAACTTCTTTCAAGACATGTTTCCAAAGGCAAAGGAAACAAAAGTGAAAATGAATTTTTGGGACTTCATCGAGATAAAAAACTTTTGCACAGCAAAATTAACAGAGGGACCAAAGAGGGAACCCACAGAATGGGAGAAGATATTCACAAATGACACTACAGACAAGGGGCTGATATCCAAGATCTATAAAGAACGCCTCCAACTCAACAGCCAATAATAGATTCACATTTAAAAATGAGAAGCAACATGGGGAGTTAGGGGGATAGGAGAAGAATAAATGAAACAAGATGGGATTGGGAGGGAGACAAACCATAAATGACTCTTAATCTCACAAAACAAACTGGGGTTTGCTGGGGGGAGGTGGGATTGGGAGAAGGGGAGGGGGCTGTGGACATTGGGGAGGGGAGGCGAACCATAAGAGACTATGGACTCTGAAAAACAACCTGAGGGTTTTGAAGGGTCAGGGGTGGGAGGTTGGGGGAACAGGTGGTGGGTAATAGGGAGGGCACGTTTTGCATGGAGCACTGGGTGTTGTGCAAGAACAATGAATACTGTTACACTGAAAAAAAATAAATAAAATAAAACAAAAACATCAAAAAAAAAATGGGCAGTAGATATGAACAGACACTTCTCCAAAGAAAACATGGAAAAATGTTCATCAGCATTAGTCATCAGGGAGATTCAAATCAAAACCACATTGAGATACCACCTTACCCCTGTCGAATGGGCAAAATTAACAAGACAAGAAACAAGTGTTGGAGAGGACGTGGAGAAAGAGGAACCCTCTTACACACTTTACATTCTTTATTTTTTTAATTTAATTTAAAATTTTTTCAGTGTCCCAAAATTCATTGTTTTTGCATCACACCCAGTGCTCCATGCAATGCATGCTTTCGCTTATACCCATCATCAGCATCACCCAAACCCCCACCTCCTCCCCTCCAAAACCCTCAGTTTGTTTCTCAGAGTCCACAGTCTCTTATGGTTCATCTCCCCCTCTCAATTCCCCCAACTCACTTCTCCTCTCCATCTCCCAGTGTTCTCTGTTATTCCTTATGCTCCACAAGTAAGTGAAACCATATGATAATCGACTCTATTTGCTTGATTTATTTCATTCAGCATAATCTCATACAGTCCCGTCCATGTTAATACAAAAGTTGGGTATTCATCCTTTCTGATGGAGGCATAATACTGCATTGTATGTATGGACCATAACTTCTTTATCTATTCGTCCTTTTAAGGGCATCTTGTTTCTTTCCACAGTTTGGTGACCATGGCCATTGCTGCTATGAACACTGGAGTATAGATGGCCCTTCTTTTCAGTACATCTGTAAATTTGGGGTAAATATCCAGTAATGCAATTGCTGGGCCATAGGGTAGCTCTATTTTTAATTTCTTAAGGAATCTCCACACTGTTTTCCAAAGTGGCTTCACCAACTTGCATTCACAACAACATTGTAAGAGGGTTCCCCTTTCTCCACATTCTCTCCAACACTTATTGCTTCCTCTCTTGTTAATTTTGGCCATTCTAACTGGTATAAGGTGGTATCTCAATGTAGTTTTGATTTGAATATCCCTGATGGTTAATGATGATGAACATTTTTTCATGATTACATTTTTATCTCACCTTAAATGCCTAGACTAGAACACAGTCCAGAAACCGTAATGGCAGCTCAGCTAATCTCAGTTTGTTTGTGACTTTTGGAAGTCCCCTGTTCACAAGCCCACATGAGTCCTAGATGTACTGGGGCACAGGATAATAAAACAGAACATAACAAAACAAAGCAAAGGAAAAAATGGTTTAAAAGATCCGAGGAGGGACTCCTGGGTGAGTCAGTCAGGTATGCATCTGCCTTCAGCTCAGGCCATGATCCCAGGGTCCTGGGATTGAGTCTGGCATTGGGTTTCTTGCTCAGCTGAGATCCTGATTCTTCCTTTGCCTGTAGCTCCTATTAGTTGTGCTCTCACTCTCTCTCAAATAAATAAGTAAATTTTTTTTTAAAAAACGTTGAAGAACTGTGAGAACACTCTCTCTTCCTCTACCTTAAAATCCCAGACTGGAGCAAAGTCCAGATCATGGTAAACTTGCAAGCCCACATTAGCCACTGTGCAGTACTGGGGCACAGAAAACAAGCTACAATTTTGCATTTTTATATTTTTTTAACTTTTAGGTTTTATTTATGTTTTAAAATTTATATTTTATTGTTTTACTTTTTTCTTTTTGTTTTGTTCTTTTTTCAAGTTCTCTTTTTTCTTTTTTTCTTCTATTTATCATTTTACTATTTAAATTTTTTATTCTTTTCCTTTATTTTATCCCTTAAAAAATTTACTCTTTTTCTTTTTTTCTCTCTGTGAAAAGCCATGGTTTAAGAGAATAATCAACATATATAGCCACAGCTCCAGCCAGCCAGAAAAATTCACCAAACACACATGGTCTGCATAAGGGACAACATACACAAGACCACGCCTTCAACTTTAGAAGTGGCCGTTTCTCCTAATCTATAGGAAAAACAAAACAAAACAAGACAAGACAAAGCAAAACAAAACACAGAAAGTCAAGTAAAATGGGAGACACAGGAACATGCTCCAAAATAAAGAATAGGAGGAAAAAAACTCAGAGAAATAATTAAATGAAATGGAGATAAGCAATATGCCTGATGAATATTTTAAAGTAATAATCATAAAATTACTCATGGGGCTGGAGAAAATAATGGAAGAGTTCAGTAAGAAATTTAATAAAGAGATAGAAGATATTTTAAAATATCAGAACTGAAGAATGAAATAAGTTAAAAAATACACTAGCAGGAAACAACAGGTTAAAGGATGCAGAACATATCAGTAACTTGAATGACAGGGTAATTGAAAGCACACAAACTGAACAGTTAAAAGAGAAAAATAATTTAACAAAATGAGATAGATCAAGAAATTATTTGGACAACTTCAAGTTAACTAACATTCATATTATAGGGGTCCCAGAAGAAGAGAGAGAGGTATGGAAAACTTATTTGAAGAAAAAATAACCAAAAACTTCCCTAACCTAAGAAGGAAAATAGACATCCAAGTCTGAGAATCACAGAGAGTTTTAAATACAAAGAACCCAAGGAGGTTCCCACCATGATATATAATAATTAAAACATCAAATGTTAGAGTATCTTAAAGCAGCAAGAAGGAAACAAAAGTGCCTGCAAGGAGAAACCTCCAAGACTATCAGCTGATTTTTCAACAGAAACTTTGCAAATTGCTGAAAAGAAAAAATGCCTACAACCAAGTATACTCTACCCAGCAATGGTTTTTATTATTATTATTATTACATTCAGTTAGCCACTGTATAGTATGTCATTAATTTTTGGTGTAGGTCAATCAGTTAAGTGTCTGACTCTTGATTTCAGCTCAGGTCATGATCTCAGAGTCATGAAATGGAGCCCTGTGTTGGGCTCCACACTCAGTGGGGATTCTGATGGAGATTCTCTCTCTTTCTCCCCACTCTTCCCCCACTTGTTGTCTCTCTTTCTCTCCCTCTCTCAAATAAATAAATAAGGCTTAAGAAAAGAAAATTGTAGGCCAATATTCCTGATAAACACAGGTTCAAAACTTTCAAGCAAGTTATTAGCAAGCCTATTACAACAATAAAGAGAAGATACACTAGAAGAATCATACACCATGATTAGATGAGATTTATCCAGAAATAAGAGATGGTTGAACTGCATATCAATCAATGTGGTAAATAACATCAAAAGGATAAAGGAAAAAAATCAGATGAGCATTTCAATAGTTGCAGAGAAAGCATTTGACAAATTTCAACAATGATTTATGATAAAATATCAACAAAATGAGTTTAGAGGAAATATGTTTCAACAAATAAAGGCCACCTGTGTCAAGACTACAGCTAGCGTTATATATGGAGGTTAAAAACAAGAACTTTCCTCTAAAATCAGGAGGAAGACAACAATATTCTCCCTCATGATATTTATTTAACAATAGAATTCCAAACCAAAGGAACTAGCCAAGAAGAAGAAATAAAAATTGTTCAAATTTATAAGGAAGAAGGAAAGCAGTCACTATTAGTATATAGAATAAGATTATATGTAAAATAAAACCCTAAAGACTGCACTAAATATCTTATAGAACTAATGAATAAATTCATAAAGTTGCAGGATATAAAACCAATACCAAAATAAATGTTGCAGTTATATATACTAGTAAGCTCACAGAAAGAGAAATTAAGAAAAATTTCATCTGTAATTGCATCAAAAGAAAAAAAAAATACCAAGGAACATGTTTAAACAAGCAGTTGAAACACCTGTACACTGAAAAGTATAAGACTTTTATGAAAGAAATAGAAGAAGAGGGGCGCCTGGGTGGCTCAGTGGGTTAAGCCTCTGCCTTCAGCGCAGGTCATGATCTCAGGGTACTGGGATCGAGCCCCGCATCAGACTCTCTGCTCAGCAGGGAGCCTGCTTCCACCTCTCTCTCTCTGCCCGCCTCTCTGCCTACTTTTGATTTCTCTATCAAATAAATAAATAAAATCTTTTAAAAATTTATAGAAGAAGACACAAATAAATAGAAACATATACCATGTTCATGCGCTGGAAGAATATTGTTAAAATCTTCATACTGCCTAAAACAATTCAATCCTTACTAAAATTCTAATGGCAAATTATATAGAACAAAAAAAAAAATCCTAAAATTTGTATGAAATAACAACAGGCCCTGAATAGTCAAAGAAATCCTGAGAAAGATTAAAAGACATCATGCTCCCAGATCTCAAACTATTTAACAATTACAATAATCAAAAGATTATATTATTGGCATAAAAACAGACACACCCTAGTGCCCCAGCAGCCATCAGTTTGTTTCCTGAGTTTGAGTCTCTTATGGTTGTCTCTGTCTCTGGTTTCATCTTGTTTCATTTTTTCTTCTCTTCCCCTATGATCATTTGCCTTGCTTCTCAAATTCCACATATAATTGAGATCATATGATAATTGTCTTTCTCTGATTGACTTCAATTTTGCTTAGCATAATACCCTCTAGTTCCATCCATGTAATGAAAATGGCAAGATTTAATTTTTTGATAACTGCATAATATTCCATATTGTGTGTGTGTGTGTATGCATACCAAATTTTTATCCATTCATCTGTCGATGGACATCTGGGTTCCTGCCATAGTTTCGCTATTGTGGACATGATGGCTTTAAACTTTGGAGTACAGATGTCCCGTTTGTATATTTGAGGTAAGTAGTAGCTCAATTGTTGGGTCATAGGGTAGTTCTATTTTTAACATCTTCAGGAACCTCAATACAGTTTTCCAGAGTGACTGCACCAACTTGCATTCCCACCAACAGTGTAGGAGTGTTCCCTTTTCTCCACATCCTCACCTAAGTGTGTTTCCTGACTTGTTAGTTTTTGCTATTCTGATGGTGTGAGGTGGTATTTCATTGTGGTTTTCATTTGGATTTCCCTGATTCTGAGTGATGTTGAGCACTTTTTCATGTGTGTGTTGGCCATTTGGATGTATTCTTTGCAGAAATGTCTGTTCATATCTTCTGCCCATTTCTTGATTGGATTATTTGTTCTTTGGGTGTTGAGGTGGGGAGGGTATGTGTTGTGGTGAGCACTAGGTGTTGTGTAAGACTATGAATCACAGACCTGTACCCTTGAAACAAATAATACATTATATGTTAATAATAAAAAAGAAAAATAAATAAAATTTTTTAACATTTAAAAAAGAAAAAGAAAGACACACATTTCAATGAAACACAATAGAGAGTCCAGAAATAAATCCATGAATATATAGTACATTAATTTATGACAAAGGATCCATGAATATATAATGGGGAAAGGATAGTCACAAATACTGTTAGGAAATCTGGACAGTCATATGGAAAAATAAATAAATAAATAAATAACCCCTATCTCATACCATACAAAAGAATTAGCTCAAAATGTGTTAAAGATTTGAGTGTAAGACCTGAAATTATACCATTCCCAGAAGATAAATAGACATGTAATCTCCTTGTCCTCAGTCATGGTGATTTTTTTAAATTTGACACCAAAAGCAAAGGTAATAAAGCAAAAACAAATAATTGGGACTATAACAAACTTATAAGCTTGTTCACAAGAAAGGAAAACAGCAAAATTAGAAGGCAACTTTCATATTGTTTTATCATTCATAGTCGCTAAGATAAGGAAACAAGCTAAATGTCTGTCAACCAATGAATGAATAAACAATGAAAAATTATGGAATGTGAGATAAAATGGAATGTTATTCAGCCTTAGAAAATAAAGATATCTTGTCATTTGTGATTACATGGATGGGTCTGGAGGACATTTGGCTAAGTGAATAAGTCTGACTGAGAAAGACAGTCACCATATGATTTCAGTCACATATGGAATCAGCCACATATGGAATCCCAAACACACTTGAATGCACAAAAACAAGAATCAGACCTATAAATACAGAAAACAAAATGATGTTCACCAGATCGGAGAGGGGTAGAATGATGGGCAAAATGGGTGAAGGAGAGTTGGGGATACTGTCTTCCAATTATGGAATGAACAAATCACAGGAATAAAAAAGGCACAACATAAGGACTGTAGTCAATGGTATTTAAATAATGGTGTATAGTGGCAGATGATGGCTATAGTTGTGATGGCAGTAGTATAACATATAAACTTATCAAAACACTATGTTGTATACCAAAACTAATGTAATATTGCATGTCATATATACTAATATATTCTTAATATTATTTGGAAAAAAAGTAAAAAAAAAACGTATAAAGTAGTCAAGCCTAGTGCCTGGTACACAGTAAAACTCAATAAATTAAGGAGGTAGATTAATATGTATGTACATGGTCAACATACACAAATTTGTATAAATCAATCATTCAATAAATAAATACAAGTTACTCTTCTAACATTTGTCTTGATTATACAGTATTATTTACCACTCACTAGTGAAGCTAGTTAGGAATTTATATTTGGACCTGATTTTTACACCTCCTGGTTTCAGTCTAGGGAATTACATTTTTTTCAGACACCTTCTCCTTAAGTCCTAAATGTTGACTTTATTTAATATTTTACTAGTGAAATTAATTATTAGCTGGGTAATTCAAAGTTTTACTTAAGATGAGTACTGGGTGTAATACACAACTAATGAGTCATTGACCACTACACCAAAAACTAATGATGTAGTATATGTTGGCTAAGTGAATTTGAATTTTTAAAAAAGAAAATGTTATATACATCAGAAAAAAAAGATGTTGGGGCACCTGGGTGGCTCAGTATGTTAAGCCTCTGCCTTCGGCTCAGGTCATGATCTCAGGGTCCTGGGATCGAGTCCCGCATCGGGCTCTCTGCTCGGTGGAGAGCCTGCTTCCTCCTCTCTCTCTCTCTGCCTGCCTCTCTGCCTACTTGTGATCTCTCTCTGTCAAATAAATAAAATCTTTAAAAAAAAAAGATGTTAACTGGCGTTTATTATTAACTCTAGCATGCACATATGTGGTAAACATATTTTCAGAACTCAAATTTGAAAACTATTCTATCAATGAATTGCTGTACCAAGCAAATAGAACTTTCTTAGAGACTAACTTCTGTGTAGAAGGATTATTCAATCCTAAAATTATGAAAACAAACTCCTGTGGTTATGATTTAATATCAATAATGCTTTATCCTTTATATTGCAATGGCATTTATGTTTATAACATTACAAAATTATAAGTAATTGAAATATAATTACTCACACTTGGGAAATTATTTGAAAACAATATGTGGCATCTTCTGTCTTCTCACAGAAAATGTATACTGTCAGTCAGTTAAATAGTAGTAAAATAAACTGGTTTTCTCTAGAACTTGGTATCACTGTTTTCAGTCTACAGGAAGGATGACAGAAATAACTTTAACCCAAGCACACCCTTTTACACTGTGGAAAGACCATCACTCAACTAACTCAGAGTTCACACTTGTTAGCAAATACCCATTTGGACATTATTACCTAGTGGCCTCAAACAAATTAGCTAAATTGTTGGTGCCTTAGTTTCCTTATGTGTAAAATGAGATAAAATGAATACCTGCCCTATAGTCAAGAATACTATAGTGTACACTTAAAAGAAATTGCTAAGAAGTATGATCTCAACATAGATGTTCCTACCACAATCAAACAAATTGAACAATCACCACCACAATAACAAAAATAGCATCTGTTTCAAAGAGTTTAATATATTTGAATAAGTTAATATACATAATATCATTAGAATAGTGACTGGCATATAATGTAAAATAAATAAACCAAATAAAATATTCCATAAAAAAACAGTGTATTTGTGAAAAACAATGCAAACTTCTTCACCTATGTTGGTTTATTCCTAAATTTGGTAATAATATCTTTGTTATTTTTAAACATTTTATTTATTATTTGACAGAGAGAAAGCAAAAGTAGGTGAACCAGCAGAGGAAGAAGGATAAGAAGGCTCCCCATTGAGCAGAGAGCCTTACATGGCGCTTGATCCCAGGACTCTGGGATCATGATCTGAGCCAAAGACATATGCTTAGCAGACTGAGACACCCAGATCCCTAATCTGGTAATAATTTCAATCATAATCCTTTATGTCCTTTGATGTAGGATCACTGAGGGCTTCTTTTCATGGGTTAAAAATTATTTCTCTGGCCAAATTCTGGTTGAATCATGAGCACAAACACATGAACATATTTTGAAGTTTGTACATTTTAACTACTTCAGTGCACAGCTAGTAGCACTGTAAGTGCATATGAGTGACAGAAACTCTTCCAATTTTACTAGTATTTACTAGTATCATGTACTCTATATAACATAATAAATGTAAGTTGACTAAGATTTGCCAGCGAAGAGTTCACATAAGTCCTTATTAGTATAAGCTATGGCAAATTGCATTTTGAGCATTTTACTTAAATAATTTTTCATTCTAAAATATTTTTGTCTCATTTTTTCTTGAGATAGAGTAAAAAATTCATCTTTGAAAAAATATGGATCTACAAAACATTTTGTTTTGTTTTGCTCCATTTTGTTTCCCATGCCTACAGTGCTTTAAATGGAATAAAAAATGTGTGTGTGGACTCTGAGAAACAAACTGAGGGTTTTGGGGGGGGTTGGAAAGGCCTGGTGGTGGGTATTAAGAAGGGCACATATTGCATGGAGCACTGGGTGTGGTGCATAAATAATGAATCTTGGAACACTGAAAAAATAGAATAAAATTTTTAAAAAATGTATGTGTCATTATGGTCCAACAAATTGAGGGGTGATATATACACTACTCAAATATTTTGGAAGTTAAAGAGTGTCCATATCTTATATACTTCATTTGACTACAGAAACAATATTTTAAGCTAATTTTCAAAAACTCTCCCCCAAATACTGCAAGATCCTTATTTTCTAGTCATGAAATGATCAAGCGTGTCAAAAAAAAAAGGAAGAAAGAAAGAAAGGAATAACCCCTTTTGAAACTACCTGATAATTCACAACTTGTCAGAGCTAATTGGTGTAGGGGTGGGCCAGGCCAGCTAGATGGAGACAGCCAATCAGTGGGGCATGCATATATTTACTGAGGTGAGTTGCAATCCCATTGGCCACCTGTGTGTGGGCCGGGCTCAACCACCTCTATAAAGGCTGGTCTGTGAGACTGTGGGGAGTAGTAGCAGGAGGAGTTAGGGTAGCCGGTAGCAGGAGCCATTGGGAGCCGTTAGGGTAGTGGTAGTGTCAGGATTGTGAAGAGTGACAGTGCCCTTTTCATCGTCAGGAGCAGCATTGCTGGGAGCCTCGCCGCCCCAAGCAGTGGCGCTGCCAGGAGTGGCCTTGTTCTGGGGAGCGGCCTCACCACCCCAAGCAGTGGCGCTGACGCGAGCGGCCTCGCCACCGCAAGCAGTGGCACCGCCAGGAGTAGCCTCATCAGGAGCCAGCGGTGCAGCCTCATCAGGAGCAGCATTGCTGGGAGCCTCATCTGCAGCGGTGCCGCATGAGTGGCCTCGCTGCCCAAGCAGTGGCGCTGTCACTAGATGGCTGGGAAGTGGCCTCATCTGCAGCAGCCTCACCATCCCGAGCAGCGGTGCCTTCGGGAGCGGACTCATCTGCAGCAGTGCCACCATGAGCGGCTTTGCCACCCGAGCAGTGGCGCTGTCACTAGACGGCCAGGGAGCGGCCTCATCTGCAGCAGCCTCGCCACCCCAAGCAGCGGCACTGCCGGGAGCGGCCTCATCAGGAGTGGCCTGTGGTACAGTGAGGGTGAGGCAGGGAGCCTCCAGGAGGGACCTCAGGGCAAGGAGCCTGTGGCCCCAGCAAGGCTCAGGCACCTATGGTCAGTTTGATTTCTCATGCATGGGGCTTGGGCACCTACCGGTCAGTTTGATTTCTAATGCATGGGGCTCAGACACCTACCAGTCAGTTTCGTTTCTGATGCATGGCACGAAATAAAGCTTTGCTTGATTTTCGCTTTGTGTCAGTCTTGTTCCTTTGATCAAGGACCCTAACATTGGAGGCTCATCCAGGATCAAATGACGGGAACTGAGCCAGCATCGGAATTTCTGGAAAAAGCCTCTATTGATCTTGTCTGTCTGTCTGGTTGTGGAACTCCAGGGTATAGCCCACCGGGGAGAAGCTGGATGCAGCCATGCTCTCCAGGGCTGGAGTGGATGCAGGAATGCCCCATCCCTGTGCTGGTAAATCAACAGAGGGTTCAAGTCCCCCTGAGCGGTCAGGGTTTTGAGTCCCCCTAGACAGTTGAGGGATTCGAGTCCCCCTAGACATACGGGGGTTCAATTCCCCTAGATGGTCAGGGGGTAAAGAAATCCACCACCAGTGGCAGGTTCGGTAAGAATCATTGGGCCTGCAGTTGTCTTTGCCTGGTTCTTTTGTTGCCTGTTTTGTGGTTTGTTGTGTTTGCAGGCGACCAAGAAAGTCCCCACCAGCAGCAGGCTCTGAATGGGGATCGCCCAACCTGTGGTTGGCTCTGCCTTGATTTTATTGTCTGTTGTGTTGTTTGTTGTATTTGGAGAAATGGGACAAGCAGGGAGTAAGGGACCAGTGACACGACTAGGTATTGCTTTCAAACATTTCAAGGATTTACAAGGTAAAGTCACTCAGTCAGATGATAAGGTTTACCCGGGAAAACTAAAAACACTCTGTCAATTAGAGTGGCCCACTTTCTACACAGGGTGGCAGCCAGAAGGAACATTTGCCTTGACTCAGATCTATTCTACCCTGAGTGAGGTCTTCTATCTATATCAAGACCAGGGGAGTCAAGATGGCGGGGAAGTAGGAGGAGGCACCATTTCAACCTGTACCCTAAAGTGAGATGATTACCTACCAAAGAACTCCGACCACCCATGAAATCAGCCTGAGATGAGAATTATACATGTCTGGATCTCTACAGGAGCAGAAGACACCAGTGGGAGGTAAAGCAGACTGGGAACATCGGACTGATATTGGAAGATAAACAAAAGGGGGAGGGAGCCACCAGAGGTGACCAATTGGAAAGTAATACCCCAATACGAGAGTGCCCTGCATCTGGGGACCAGCATTAACTTGGAGTCTGGTTGAAAGCACTCAAAAAACAAAGAGCAGAGGATTGCGGGGGAGGGAAATAGTGGGAATCTGGGCTGTTAGGGACAGGGACTAAAGTCCCCGGACCCAGGAGAGCCTCCCCTGGTGCTGAGCCAGAGAGAGTGCAGCAGAGAAATCAGGTCTCCGTCCCTGAGCCGCCAGTGTGCCTGAAGGCCAGCATACCTGAGAACGAGTGGGGCCCAGCTCCCGTGAGGGGCTGGGAGCCTGGCCAGATGGCAATCCTGAAATGCATGCGTCCCACACCCTCCCTTGGGAGAGGTGCTCATAGGCATTAGCCTGGAGCCCTGGAATCTGGAAAAACCAGACATTCCCAGCCCGGGGCATTGGGAAAATCTCAGTGTGTAATTTCTGCTTGGAACCTCTCTGGCGGTCTGGAGCTGCCTAGACAGCCGCCGCTGCCCTGGTATTGGGTACAACGAGGAGCTCCTGCATCCCCAGGGACAGTAACTCAGAACCGACTCTGCCAGCAGCTTGGCAGAGCATTCTGAGGCTTCTCTCTGAGAGGGAGGTCTGGGTGCAGTTTGCTCTCCTCTAAAACTCCAAAACCCATCAAAAGCTGTCAAGGCGAGAGAAAACAGATGAAAGAATATAAAAACCCCCAGAGAACAAAAGCCTGAAAAAAACAGTTTCCACAGAGCCCACCCCCTTGAGGGGAGTGGGAGGACCTAACTCAGGGAACATCATTGTCTGAAAACCCACTTGGCAGGCCCCTCCCCCAAAAAACCAACCAGGAAGGAAGAAAAAAAAAAGAAGACGACAAGAGAACAACCACCACTACTTCATAAATACAACTTTTATTTTTAACTCTTTACCACTCTTCTGGTTCTTTTTTTTTAATACATACAGATAATTTTTTAACCGATTTACCATCACACTGAGATGTCCAGTACATTAATTTCCTTAATAACCTTCTAACCTGAACTTTTTGATACATACACCCATGTTTCTTTTTTTGCTTTTCTAATTTTTTTAAATTCTTTTTTAATTTTAACTTAGTTTAGTCTAGTTTATTCTTTTTTAATTTTTATTTTCTACTATACATATAGAGTTAATCTTCAAGGTAATCCCCTTTCCCCAATCAATGCTACCCCTATAGGCAAACCAGTTTCTAATCCCCATATAACTTAGGAAAGTTGAGTCCCTTAACAAAAACATCAAGATACATCCAGGAAGAATCAAAATAAACTTCCTTGCCCACACTGAGAATTTATAACCACTCTCCCAATTTTTCCTTCTGCCAGTGTTTCTGTGAATTTGTGTTTGTCCTGATAATATATAAATCTTATACTTGGAGTTCATTCTGATGAGGTTCTTCCCTTTTTTTGCATATATCTATTATATATATATATATATATATATATATATATATATATATATATATTCTCTTGTCATATACTTTTATCAGTCTTTTTGTTTGTCTGTTTTTGTTTGTATACTTCATAAATCTTACCTTGGGGTCCATTTGGGCTGAGCCTTCTCTTTTATCTTCCCTTTTTTTCCTATCTCTCTCTCTCTCTCTCTCTTTTTCCGTTTTTCTTTTCCTTTTTTTTTCTTTCTTCTTCTCTATTTCTTTTTCTTTTCTTTTTTCTCTCATTTGGGTGGGGAATCCTGATTGCACAGAAGTGTTCCAGGGTGCACCTTGACTGCACCACAATTGATAAATCCAGCTGCATCTGTTCAGTCATCTCTTACCAAAATGACTAGGAGGAGGAATACCCAACAGAAGAAAAATACAGAGGATGGACATTCGGGAACAGAGCTAATGTCTATCGACATAGACAATATGTCAAAAAAGGAATTCAGACTAACAATTATCCAGGCAATAGCTAAGTTGGAGAAAGCCATGGATGACCAAACAGAATTGATTAGGGCAGAACTGAAAGCTACCAGGGATGATGTTCACAATATTAGGGCAGAACTGAAAGCCACCAGGGATGATTTTCAAAATGCTCTCAATGAGTTCCAATCTAATCTAAATTCTCTAAAAGCTAGGGTAACTGAGACAGAAGATAGAATTAATGATTTGGAGGAAAAACAGATAGAGAGAAAGGATGAGGAGGAAGCCTGGAACAAACAGCTCAGAAGCCACGAAAACAGAATCAGGGAAATAAATGATGCCATGAAATGTTCCAAGGTCAGAATTATTGGGATCCCTGAAGGGGAGGAAAAAGAAAGAAGTCTAGAAGATATAGTGGAAGAAGTTGTCTATGAAAATTTTCCCAATCTCATGAATGGAATCAACGTTCACGTACTAGAGGCAGAGAGATTTCCTCCCAAGATTTTAGATTCTCGAAAGTGCTCATGACACCTTATAGTTAAAATGGGAATTATGTTTCAAGAGAGACCCTCTTAAAAGCAGCTAGGACAAAGAAGCTCCTTACATACAGAGGAAAGCCCATTAGAATAATGTCAGACCTGTCCACAGAGACCTGGCAAGCCAGGAAAGGTTGGCAATATATATTCAGAGTACTATATCGAGACCAAATACCATACATAGTGGCCTGGTGATATATGATAGAAGAGCCATCGTCATGGCTCAAGTCCCACCTTCCCCCTGCTAATGAAACCATCTCTCTCCCTCTAAGACAGGTCAGAGCACCAAAACCATAACAGACAGATGAGTTGGAGCCAGGGAAAAAGACCGTCCTACCTCCAACGGATGTGGAGGATGTGGAATTTCCCCCCTTTATCTGTCCCCTAAATCTGACTCTCGGTCCCGAGATGCCTTTACCAGTCCATCTCATACGCGGTGGGGTCTACCTATGGGACCACCAAGCAGAGAGACCACTCTGATCCTTCCCCTTTCCTCTATCCCCCTCATCCTCCCTTTACCTCACCAGTACTGTCTGCACCAATGCTGCCTCTCTGTGAGGTTGCTCTACCGGATGGGAGAGGTCACCCCCACCTAAGCTATATCCCTTTCTCCTCTTCTGACATCTATAACTGGAAGACCCAACACAAATCCTTTTCTGTCTACCCTCAGGATTTAATTAGTCTCTTGGAGACTGTTTTTCTTACCCACCAACCTATCTGCATGGATATTCAACAGCTCCTTATGTCTCTCTTTAACGAAGAAGAGAGGGATCACATCATGAGAGAAACCCATAAGGTGATAAGTGAGAGACTTGGCAGGGACCTCGATCCCCACCGAATGGAAGACTACTGCCCAAGGGAACCCCCTCACTGGGATTCAAATTCCAATGAAGGCAAGGAGAGCTTATGTTTCTACCACCAGGCTCTACTGGGAGGCCTCTGTGCAGCTGCAAGGAGACCCATAAATTTATCCAAAATTAGTATGGTAATTCATGGTAAGAATGTGTCTCCAGGAGCTTTCCTAGAAAAGCTAATTGAAGCCTATAAAATGTATGGCCCAATCGACCCTGAGGCACCCGAAAATCAGAGGGCAATGAATCTTGCATTTGTTAGTCAGTCAGCCCCAGATATAAGGAGGAAACTTCAGAAAATCGAAGGATTTGAAGGGAAGAATCTGACTGAGTTAGTGGGAATAGCATTAAAGGTGTTTAACAACAGGGATGCACAAGAGGATGAAAAACAGACAAAAAAACTGGTTAAGGTTTTGGCATTACATGAGGTGAGGAGGAAACAGGTTGGGGATAGTAAATGGAAGGAAAATCCTAAGCGCAGAGAAGGTAGGTGGGAAGACTTAGATTCAGATCAGTGTACTTACTGTAAGGGAAAAGGACATTGGGCCAGGCAGTGCCCCAAAAGGAAGACAGCAATGCTCGCCACCAGAGACAGGAGGGGCCATGGTTCAGAGCCCCTCCCCAAACCTCAGGTAAAAATTGAAGTGGAGGGGAAATCAGTTGATTTTTTTGGTGGACACAGGAGCCCAATTTTCATCATTACTTAAACCTATGGGAAAACTATCTGGAGAAGAAGTCTGGGTACAAGGAGCAAATGGCACAGAGAGACATAAATGGACAACAGAAAGGACTTTAATTTGGCCTCAGGAGTAGTTAAACATCGATTTTTGATCCTCCCTAATGCCCCATATAACTTGATGGGAAGAGATCTCCGCCATAAGTTAAGAGCTGGCATTCAGTTATTGGAAGGAGACATGACTGTAACCTTGAGACAACTCACTGTACAGGTGCTTATGGCAGCAGTAGATGAATACCTCCTTTACAAGCCAGTCTCAAATCCAGAAGAGACGGAAGAGGGGAGCCTTCCCCAAATCCTACAGGTCGAGTTTCCTGAGGTCTGGGCAGAAGGGAAGCCCCCTGGCTTGGCCAAGGAACAACCTCCAGTGGAGGTACAATTAAAGGCGATGGCTATGGCTATTCACATTCAGCAGTACCCCCTTCCCCGGGAAGCAAAGGAAGGGATCAGAAAACACATTAACTGCCTCCGAGGAGATGGGATCCTAGTTCCTTGCAAATCTCCATGGAACACACCTTTGCTGCCCATCAAAAAGACCAAGACTGGGGAGTACCGACCTGTTCAGGACTTGTGGAAAATTAATAAATGGGTTGAAGATATCCACCCAACAGTGCCTAACCCCTATACCCTACTCTCCCTCCTGGGCCACAAAAGAACTTTGTATACCGTCTTAGATCTCAAGGATGCATTTTTCTGCATATCTTTAGCAAAGGAATCTCAGCACCTTTTTGCTTTTGAGTGGTCCAACCCACAGAAAGGGTTTCAAGGCCAACTCACCTGGACAAGACTTCCCCAAGGATTCAAGAATTCACCCACCATTTTTGATGAGGCCCTACACGAGGATTTGCGTGAGTACAGAACCTCCAACCCAGGAGTCACTCTTTTACAGTATGTTGATGACTTGCTGATAGCCGCTGAGAACTATGAGTCTCATAGTTCTTGCAGGGGACAAGAGCTCTCTTACAGACTCTGTAGGAAAAAGGGTATCGGGTGTCAGCAAAGAAATCACATCTCTGTCAGAGCCATGCCACTTATCTAGGCTTTGATCTTCACGAGGGAGTGCGTTCACTGAGTCCAGAAAACAGGTGATCACCCAATACCCTCGCGCCACTACGCCCCAGCAAGTGAGGGGTTTTCTTGGGACAGTGGGCTACTGTAGGCTGTGGATACCGTGGTTTGCAGAGATTGCCCGACCTCTCTACGAACTGGCAAAAGGGGGGCTCACTATGATAGAGTGGACAGCTGAGGCTGAAGGAGCATTTCAGGAATTACAAGCAGCCTTACTGCGTGTCCCAGCATTGGCCATCCCGGATGTTACCAAGCCTTCCACTTGTATGTGAATGAAAAAGCAGGAGTGGACAAAGGAGCTTTAACTCAAACCCTGGAGCATTGACAAAGGCCAGTAGATTATCTTAGCAAGAAACTAGATCCAGTAGCAGCTGGGTTCCCCCCTTGCCTCCACATAATTGCTGTCATGGCCCTCCTGGTCAAGGACACAAGTAAATTGACTTTGGGTCAAAATCTCATCTTGACCACCACACACGCTATCGAGGGCCTTCTCTGGACTCCACCAGGCCGATGGATGACAAATGCACGAGTGATGGGGTATCAGGCCCTCCTCCTCAATGAACCAAGAGTGACCTTCCGGCCCCCAGTGGTGCTAAATCCAGCCACGCTGCTGCCAGAGGAGCTGGCTGACCACCCACATGACTGTGGGGAGGTCCTAACCCAAGTTTCAGGAATAAGCCTGGATCTCAGAGACATTCCCCTCCTAGATGCTGAGATGACTCTGTTCACAGATGGGAGTAGCTACGTAATCAATGGAAAGAGGTATGCGGGGGCTGCAGTAGTTTCTCCTGAGCAGAAACTCTGGACAGCAGCCCTGCCACATGGAACTTCGGCACAAAAAGTGGAACTGATTGCACTCACTAAGGCATTGCAGATGGCCAAAGGTAAAACCGCCAACATGTATATGGACAGCAGGTATGCCTTTGCTACTCTCCATATACATGGTGCTATTTATAAAGAAAGGGGCCTATTAACAGCAGAAGGAAAATGAATTAAAAACAGAGGAGAAATATTGGCTCTCCTCCAGGCTATTTGGGACCCAAAAGACGTGGCCGTTATGCATTGCCCGGGACACCAAAAGAGGACTGATCTGATTTCAAAAGGAAACCAATTAGCAGATCAAGCCTCAAAGCAAGCAGCCCAAGAAACAGTGCAAGAACTGGTTACACTCCCAGTTCCAGCCCTACCAGAAAAACCGAACTATTCAGAAGAAGATTTAAAGTATTTACAGAAATGGGTTAAATTGGACTATGAAGAGGACTGGGCTAAGACTGAAGCAGGAAAAATAATTCTTCCTCGAAGACTAGGCAAAAAGTTAGTAGACCAGATGCATCAGGGTACTCATTTGGGGATACACAAACTCAAGGAGCTTATAGGCAAGCAGTTCCAGGTTTCTAAATTAGGGCGTATGGTTCAGGATGTAGTTGATAGATGTGCTCAATGACAGGCAGTTAATGTGGGAAGAACTAAAATGGGAAGAGGGAAAGGAGAAAGAGGTAAGGAACCAGGAATTTATTGGGAAATAGATTTTACAGAAATGAAACCTGGAAAATATGAGCACAAGTACATGTTAGTTTTTGTAGATACCTTTTCAGGCTGGGTAGAGGCTTTTCCCACCAAACATGAGACGGCAGGAGTGGTAGCCAAAAAGCTACTAGAAGAAATAATTCCTAGGTTTGGGCTGCCTCTCACAATCAGGTCAGACAATGGCCCTGCATTTGTGAGTTCAGTCTCACAGGCATTGGCCAAGGCCATGGGCACTAATTGGAAACTATATTGTGCCTACTGGCCCCAGAGTTCCGGGCAAGTGGAGAGAATGAACCGGACTCTTAAAGAGACCTTGACAAAACTAATTCTGGAGATTGGCGCCCTCCTCAGGGCACGATGTACACCCTATTTAAGCAAGGTGTCCCCATTTGAAATAATGTTTGGGAGACCCCCCCCAATCTTCAACTACAAGAAGTTGCCCTAGCAGAAATGACTGACCAATCTGTACTGCAGTCACTGCAGGCATTACAGTCTATCTTAAAAAAAGCCCACTCAGGGATCCTGACTGCCCGCACTGGGATGGAGGCCGAGGTGGAACCACATCCTTATCAACCCGGGGACTTGGTTTGGATACATCGCTATCAAGTGGGAAACTTGGAGTCTTTCTGGAAGGGACCATTTACTGTTATCTTGACCACCCCCACAGCAGTAAATGTAGAAGGCATTAGGGCCTGGATTCATGCGGGTCAGGTCAAACGAACTGAGGACGAGAACACCCCCCAGAGACGGAAGCTGCAGCCGACAGACCCTGTTGACCATGGACTAAAGCTAAGGCTAAAAAACCCTGAGTTTATTTTTGCTCCTATTGTTACCTGTTGAAAGGTCAAGGATTTGACTAATTTCCAAAGAAAAGGGGGGGATATAGGGGTGGGCCAGGCCAGCTAGATGAAGACGATCAATCAGTGGGGCATGCATATATTTACTGAGGTGAGTTGCAATCCCATTGGCCACCTGTGTGTGGGTCGGGCTCAACCACCTCTATAAAGGCTGGTCTGTGAGACTGCACGGGGGAGTAGTAGCAGGAGGAGTTAGGGTAGCTGGTAGCAGGAACCATTGGGAGCCGTTAGGGTAGTGGTAGTGTCGGGGTTGTGGAGAATGACAGCGCCCTTTTCATCATCGGGAGCAGCATTGCTGGGAGCCTCGCCACCCCAAGCAGTGGCGCCACCGGGAGCAGCCTCATCTGGAGCGGCATTGCTGGGAACCTCATCTGCAGCGGTGCCGCCACGAGTGGCCTTGCTGCCCGAGCAGCGGCGCTGTCACTAGAAGTCCTGGGAGCTGCCTCATCTGCAGCGGCCTTGCCACCCCAAGCAGCAGCGCCGCCGGGAGCGGACTCGTCAGGAGTGGCCTGTGGTACAGTGAGGGTGAGGCAGGGAGCCTCCAGGAGGGACCCCAGGGCAAGGAGGCGGTGGCCCCCAGCAAGGCTCAGCACCTACCGGTCAGTTTCATTTCTGATGCATGGCGTGAAATAAAACTTTGCTTGATTTTTGCTTTGTGTCATTCTCATTCCTTTCATCCCTAACAATTGGAAATGGGTAAACATGCAACCAAATTTGTGGTTTTATGGAATATATTCAACAAGGCCCAGCTTACACCCCAAAAGCCCATAATTCCACTTGGAAAAGTCCATTCCACTTAGATCAACACTATTCAGCTCATCTTCCTACTCTCCTGGTCTTCAACCAAGTGTTGCTCTTCTCCAATAGATTCCCAGTGATTTAACTTTTCTACAATCCAAATCTGGTCATTTTGTTATCATTTGTAAATGTCTTGGTCATGAAAGGACAAGAAACGAAGGTATAAGGTGAACCAGGAAGGAGGTGCTATTGGGACATTTCTCTCCTGTTTGGTCAACCACCTGAACTTTGCTTATAGTGCTCCTTTATTGTGGCATCATGTCGTCGCTCCTTGAGCAAGAGCCCTGGTCCCAGCCTCCTGTACTCATATGAAGGTAGCATCTGGTCACCATTCAACACTGAGATCGAGGGTCTCCTTCCAGCTTCTTTGTTTGGCTGAATTCACATGTCATAGGTAGAACAGGTATGTCCTTATGAGCTATGCCTTTTCTACATGAGCCTCAAAATAATTTGTGTATTTTACTACAACTATTTTCACAAACTACACTTATAGACCAAATCCCTTAGGGATAGTAGACATTTGTTATTTATATGTTAAATTCAGTTTGCTATTAGTTATTTGTTTATTTTATCATAAGATGTGCTTTTTGAATAAATGAAAGATTTGTTGTTTGATGGTCTTCCTCTGCTTGTTTGTATAAATGACATACTTCAAATCTCAGCTGGTATTACTTTATGCTGGAAAGCTGCCCTAAGCCTGGCTTCTTGGGATTAATATTTTTCACACAGTACATTCTACCACAATGTACTAATGATTTCAGAGAGATAACAGCCACTGAATGTCTTCAGTTTTGAAACCTAAGGAATGAAATCGATCTAATTAAACAGCACAACAACTGGATTGATGCAGTAATGATCAGCCATGTTAATTTTTGAATGATTTTCAAGATTTTTCACTTAAAATGACACTATGCATCAAGGACAAATTTTTAACATAGCCAAAAGTTTGATACTTTATATTTTATTCCCAAGTAATTTCAAATTTGTAGAAAATTAGTATGAATAGTAAAAGTAGTATTAATATTAATAATAGTACAATAAAGAATTAATATACCTTTTTCCTAGATTCAAGTATTAGCATTACACCCCATTTGATTTATCACTTCTCTCTCCATCTGTCTGTCTCATATCACCTTATGACCCTTGTTTCTGAATATCTTGATATGTATTTCATACAAATATGAGTATTTTCCCACAGAATCACAGTGCAGTTGTAAATTTCAGAAAAATATAACATGGGTACAATGCAATTGTACAAATATTTTGAATACAGAAGTGTAAAAATGAAGAGCTTTTCAGTATAAGGAAACAATTCCTCTGAAAGGGATGAATAGGTGTTGACATATGGTATGAGAACCTGAAGAATAACGTTGGCATAAGATCCTAAAGTTCTAATTTGTAGCATGAAGGAAAAGAAACAGTACAAATATTTCCTACTTTATACTTTCATGTAAGACAGATCCCACATTCAACATTTTTTTTAGAGCCCTTGTTACATCCTTATTCCTAAGACTATAAATTAAAGGATTTAGAACAGGAGTGAGTATAGTGTAAAAGACAGATACAATCATGTCCTTCTTTGGGGTGTGATAGGAGGTGGGAAGCATGTAGGTATAGACAGCAGCACCATAGAAGAGGATGACTACCATCATGTGGGAAGAACAAGTGGCAAAGGCCTTCTTCCATCCCTCTGCTGAGTTCATCCTGTGGATGGTGAAGAGGATGAAAGAATAGGAGCTTGAAATGATTGTCACAGGGATGAGGAGCATGAGAACACAGCACAGGTACATGAGGGTCTCATAGAGGGAAGTGTCTGAGCAGGAAAGCTTCATTACAGCAGGGACCTCACAGAAGAAATGATGGATCTCCCGGGATCTACAGAAGGGGAAGGTCATGCTGACGGATGTGAGCATAAATCCATCCACAGATCCTAGAAACCAGGAAGAAGACACCAAGAGGAGACACACCCTATAGTTCATGAGGATAGGATAACGGAGTGGATGGCAGATGGCCATATAGCGGTCATAGGCCATGGCAGCTAGAAGGAAAAATTCTGAACCTCCTAGTGTCAAATAAAGAAACATTTGCATCCCGCATTCAGGGGCTGAGATCTTATTCACTCCTATGACCTGGTCCATGAGCATCTTGGGCACAGTGACAGAAATGTACATCACATCCATGAGAGACAATTGGGTGATAAAAAAGTACATGGGGTTGTGCAGGTGAACATCACACTGTATCAGAAGGATCAGGATGGTATTTCCAGACAAGGCCATTAGGAAAACCACAAAAATGACCACACAAAGAAGAGTTGGGTGGTTGGATTGACTGAAGAGTCCCACTAGTTCAAAATCTAATCGTCCAGTATGGTTGGCCACCCAAGTGGTATTCTCCATTGGATTTTACCTGAATCACCAAGGAGAACTGTAGAGTTAATAGATCACTCATGGCATATGACAACCTGAAATAAAATTTTAGTGAGCTTGTGTGTGTGTCTGTGTGCATGTTTACACACAGGAACCCAGGGTACTAATAAAGAGAAATTCCAAGGACTTGCAAATTGTAGGAGTATAAATTACCTGTAATTGAACAAATTTAATAGAAATTTAGGAATTCACAAATCCAAAAATACAGTACCTTAGGGGAACCTGAGTGACTTAGTTGGTTAAGTCCCCAACTTTTGACCAAGTTTTTTTTTTTTTTAATATTTTATTTATTTGACAGACAGAGATCACAAGCAAGCAGAGAGGCAGGCAGAGAGAGAGGGAGCAGGCTTCCTGCTGAGCAGAGAGCCTGATGCGGGGCTCGATCCCAGGACCCTGAGATCATGACCTGAGCCGAAGGCAGAGGCTTTAACCCACTGAGCCACCCAGGTGCCCCTTGACCAAGTTTTGATCTCAGGGTCAGAGTTTGAGAACTGCTCCACTAGACTCAATACCAAGCAGGGAGACTTCTTGAGATTCTCTTTCTCCCTCTCCCTTTGCCCTGTCTCCTGTTATCTTTCTCTCTCTGTAAAACAAAAACAAAAACAAAAAGCAAAACCAAAAAAATACATCTTTTAAAAAAATATTCATGCCTTAATAATTCCACTACTGGTTATGCATTTCCCCAAATAAAGCAAAAACACTAATATATGGACATATATGTTTATTTTAATTTTTACCAGATCTTCATATGACCTTTTTTAACATTTTTATTCAAATTCCAGTTAGTTTTTATACAGTATAATTTTGGTTTCAGGTGCCACATACAATGCAATATTGGTTTCAGGTACACAATATAGTGATTCAACACTTCCATACAACACTTGGTGCATACCACAACATCTGCATTCTTTAATCTCCATCACCTATTTAATCCATCCCCTTCCCACTTCCCTTTGGTAACCATCAGTTTATTCTCTATAGTTGCCTCTCTCTTTCCCCCCCTTTACTTATTTGTTTTGTTTATTAAATTCAACATATAAGTGAGATCATCTGACATTTGTTTTTCTCTGATTAACTTAGTTTGCATAACTTATTCTCTAGCTCCATCCATAACAATGCAAATGGCAAGATTTCATTCATTCATATATTTATATATGTACCCCTATTCTTATGCTATTCTTATTCACAATAGTTAAGATATGGAAACAATCTTTCCATATGGAATCTAACTGTCCATTAATAGATGAATCTTTAAGGAAGGAGTGGTATGTATGTGTGTGTTTGTATATTCCGTGCAGACAATGGACTATTATGCAGCCATAAAATCCATAACATTGTGCCCTTTGTAACAACATGGATGGGCCCACATGGTATTATATTAAGTGAAGTAAGTCAGACTGAGAAAGACAAATGCCACATAAACTCAGTTCTGTATGTGGAATGTAAAAACAGAAATGAATGAATAAGCAAAAAGCTAACCATATGTGTAAATACAGAGAAGAAACTGATGGTTGCTAGGGAAGAAAGTGATGGAGCAGTGACAAAATGGGTGAAGAAGAATGTGAGATACTGTCTTCCAGTTATGGAATAAATAAGTCACAGGAATAAAAGGCTCAGCATAAGGAATATAGCCCATTAATTGTATATTTTGTTTTATTTTTTGTATTTTTTCCTTCATTTTTATTTTATTATTTCTTTAAATTTGAGTATAGTTTACAATGTTCCATTAACAAGTTTATACACTATGCTATATTCATCATAAATACAGCTACCATCTATCCCATTGCATTTTTATTAAAATATTGACTGTATTCCTGTGCCTTATCATTCTATAATTAGGGGCCTGTACCTCCTTCTCCCCTTCACCCATTTTGACCCACTCTCCATCACCCTGATAATGTCTCATGACAGATGGTAAGTACACTTGTTGTGAACATAATAACTTAACCTTGTGAATCACTATGTTGTAAATATAAAGCTGATGGAACACTGTGTGACGAGTATATTCAAATAAAAATATTTTTAAAAGGATATTGGTAGGGGGAGGGAAGCAAGATGGCAGAAGATTAGAGGATCTCATTTCATCTGGTCCCTTGAATTTAGCTGGATAACATTCCAACCATTCTGAACACCTATGATTTCAACCATAGATGTTTAAGAAAATAATTTTTGGATTCTACAAATAGTAAAAAGACCACTTTTTATAAGTTAGGAGGTATGGAGAAGTGAATTTGATGGGATAGTTGGATGACAAATGGTGGGGAGTGGGATCTTCCATGAGGGAGCTACCAGAAAGTGATATAGCCTGAGTGCAAAATCAGAACTTTTAGAAGTCTGCCCCAGTAAAAGACATCCCTGCCTGAAAGATGTTCATGTGGCAAAGCAGGGAAGAATCCTAGGTGGGAGGCTGTGGTTTCAGGAAATCCAGGGTTACAGAAAGAATAAGAGTTCCTGAATCAGCAGAGTTTCCAAGCATTTGAGCAGGAAACAGTCTATGGTCAGTGAGCCTGGGAAGGGGGTTCTCATATCCATTTGCCCTAAACCACAAACTGAGGCACCACTGGATGACTACTCTCCATGTGGGGGCCCAAAAAAGGACAGAAACATGGTGACCTTCCACTTTCCCCAGGAGGACTGGTGCAGAAATGCACCACAGAAGTCTGAACTTTAGCACACAGAAAAGTGAGGACTGCTTATCCCTGAGGATTTACTGGGAAGATGGGGCTGCCATATTTCAGCTTCAGGGATGGAGATCAGCCTGACTATTTTTACTTTCATCCTCTAAAGAGGCACAAAAGCCTTAGGGAACAAAAGCCCCAAGCAGCAACTAATGGACAGGAGAGGAGAATTTGATATATCACTGATTCCATAAAATGAAACAATATTGGAATTATTGGAGTCTCAGGGAAAGAAGAAAGAGAGAGAAGGACAGAAGGTGTACTTGAGCAAATCATAGTTGAGAACTTTCTTAATCTGGGGAGGGAAACAGGGATTTATTTCCAAAAGGTAAAAGGAACACCCCCTAAAATAAATAAAAATAGGTCAATACCCTGAAATATAATAGTTAAGCTTGCAAATTTCAGAGATAAGGAGAAAATCAATATTCAATAAATGGTTCTGGTAAATATGGACAATCACATGGAGAAGAATGAAACCGGATGATTTTCTTACATCATACACAAAGATAAACTTAAAATGGATGAAAGACCTAATGTGAGACAGGAATCCATCAAAATCCTAGAGGAGAACACAGGCAGCAATCACTTTGACCCCAGCTGCAGCAACTTCTTCCTAGACACATCTCCAAAGGCAAGGGAAACAAAAGCAAAAAGGAACTTCATTTTTTGGGACTTCATCAAGCTAAAAACTTCTGCACCACAAAGAAAACTAAAAGGCACCAAATGGAATGGGAGAAGATATTTGCCAATAACATATCATATAAAAGGCTAATTTCCAAGATCCATAAAGAACTGCTCAAACTCAACACCCCAAAACTATAATCCAGTCAAGAAATGGGCAGAATGCATGAAAGACATTTCTCCCAAGAAGACAAACAAATGGCCAACAGACACATGAAAAAAAAATGCTACACATCACAAGCCATCAGGGAAATGCAAGTGAAAACCACAATAGATACCACCTCACACCAGTCAGGATGGCTAAAATTAATAACTCGGGAAACACTGATGTTGGGGAGGAAGCAGAGAAAGACGAATCATCATAACTTGTTGATGGGAATCCAAATTGGTGCAGCCCCTCTGGAGAACAGTGTGGAGGTTCTTTAAAAAGTTAAAAATAGGGCTACACTATTGCACTACTATGTATTTACCCCAAATATACAAATGTAGTAATCCAAAGGGGCACCTGTACCCCAATGTTCATAGCAGCAATGCCCATAATAGCTAAAAAGTAGAAAGAGCTGAGATGTACATCAACAGATGAATGGATAAAGTACATGTGTTTCATATATACAATGAAATTTAGTCACACATCAGAAAGGATGAATACTTACCACTTACATTGACATAGATGGAACTGGAGGATATTATGCTGAGTAAAATAAGTCAATCAGAGAAAGACAGATTATCCTATGGTTTCACTCATATGAGCAATGTAAGAAACAGCACAGAGGATCATAGGAAAAGGGAGGGAAAAGTGAATGGGAACTCACTAGAGAGGGAGAGAGACAAACCATGAGAAAATCTTAGCTATTGGAAACAAACTGAGGGTTGCTGGAGGAGTGGTGAATGGGGGATGGAGTAATTGGGTTATGGACCTTATTGAGGGCATGTGATGTGATTATAACTGGGTGTTATATGCAACTGATAAGTTATTAAACATCTGAAACTAATGATGTACTATATGTCGACTAATTGAATTTAAATTAAAAAGGGATATGGGTAACATAAAAGATTTCCACAGTTCAGGGTTTTGAGAATTCCTGATTACAGTGTTGTTTATCAATGAATATAGAATATTCCGCAATCACTGCCCTTTGAAAACACAAAAAGTGAATCATTAAAAAAAGAATAAAACCCCTTATTTCTAGAGGTAATATATATGTATGTCAAAATTTTAATCAACCTCCCTGGTGTAAGGATCCAACTGGATCTTAAAAACTGTTGGAGATATAGTCCATATATGAAAGGTTTAGAAAGTAACAAACATAATTTGGGGAATAATCATACCAAAAGTTCAAATCTCCTTTGTGATGCTCTGTGTTTATGTGGAGTAAGTAAGCCATGCATCCACATGGAACCAATGAGTTCCTCACCAATATTCAGCCTCTTAGATATCCTAGGACATCAATTTAGGAACTCATACTTTGAATCTGGACTATGATTCTGGGCCCAGCTTATCCTCTATCCACCAACTTTTTTGTCCACTTTGCATAACAAGTGGATAGTAAAGTTAGATCTCAAGTATGTTCAGGATTAAATTATGTAAAATAATTAAAGTTACAGATGAGTAAGTACATATATTGCTAAAGAGTTAAGGTCTATAATAATTTTTGTACAGATTCTGTGTAAGAGATGGCTGTTACCATTTTTGTTTTATGATACAAGATGAATTACTCCTGTTTGCCAGTTTTAGCATCTTTTCATACACATAAGGATTTAGATTTGATAGTTTCTGTAGTCTATTTATATATTCTGTTTAAACAGATCTTTAAGGGAATCCTACCTTTTTTTCTAGTATACCTTCTCCAGCTTCATTTACACAAAGCTACTACCACTCATTCTAGATTTAAGGAGGGAGAGCTGTCATTTAGAAAATCATTGTCATTTATAGGACAAATCTTTAGTTTTCACAAACATCATCTATTTATTGTCTGTGGCAACCAATTTTTCATAGGAACTGAGATGCAGAGAAAATAACTGAGCAACACTGAATTGTTTCTGTCTCCAATTCAATTCCCCTTCTTGTGTCTGGCTACTCAAAGCCTACATCAGTGTTAAGTGCTAAAAACAAATTACATGAAGTCTAAATTGTTACACTGAAGGAGATCAGAGTCCGTCTACACAGGCAAAAATAGTTGTGTGTGTGTGTGTGTGTGTGTGTGAATTTAAAGTATAGTTTAAAAATGACTCAAAATAAGAAAGCACAGTAGAAGAGGGTCTGCTTACAATTTAATGAATCTTGGAACACTGAAAAAAATTTAAAAATATTAAAAATAAAGCACAGTAGAAGTAAAATACATCTGTCTTTTCTGAAAAGAATCAGTAGTAACTGCTTTTATATTTTCTCTAATGAATGTTAAAGATTAGCAACTTTTAAGTTTCTGAAATATTAAATTTTAAAGGTCCTTACCAACATAAAAAGAAACATTGGCTCTTCTGTCTAGGAAGAGTTTAGAAATGGTTATGATTCAGGCATATTTCAATAATAATCTCTAACTTTCAAAACATTGTATGCTCTTATAATGATTCCAAAGACTAATTACAATAGTCAACTTATTAAGATTCTCCAGTTCTGAGTGCTAAAGCAGTAGACAACACTGAAAATTAATTTGATACCTTAATATAAATATCAAACAAATCTGGTACACATTGCATTAAAAAAATCTGTCAAATTCCACATCTACTGGTAGATGAAAGCTGACATCTGTGAAAAATTAAGAAAGCCCAATAAGAGGAAAATATACTAGCTTTCTGAATTAATATTGTGGTCCAAATGAAGCAAATCTTTATTGCAATTGGTAAATGAGAATGACTGTGATCAAGCCACACTGAAAAGTCCACTGGCACACCAGACAGACAAGAGGATGCTATCTGTACTATGTCAGGTGATTGACCTCACTGTTCATTCTTATTTTTCTGTATTCAATTTCTTGAGTTTAATATAAACAAAGCAGTACATTACTTAATTCTGGGACTTATTAATAGTGGTAGTATGGTAACATCAAATCTTTGAAGCTAACAGCAGATTTTGCTCTATTGCTTTACCATATTTTGTCTTCCCTGATAGTTATCTTACTCATCTTGTTTTCTCTTTTTACAAATTAAATAATTCAGATTCTCAGGTGATTTGCCTAGCATCACGTAATTTACCTGGGATATGACTTGTGTCTCAATTCATATGTTGGGACCCACAGCTCATAAAGCTGTCTTAGCTCTCTAGAACACTATCTTCTCTCCACAGTCTACAATTTGGGTAATACCACTCACTGTCAGTTTCTTCTAAGAAACATAAATTTTATTGAGACATTTCTTTTACTTTTCTATCAGAAATAATTCCCACCTAAAGTAAAATCAGGCTCATTTTTTTTTGTAAAATTTCAACCTTAAGAAAAGAAACACATCATCCAATAATATAGGAGGAATATGTATTCTTTTGTCCATACATAAGGCAAGTAACAACCCATTTCCCAATATATTGCAGTAAGTTACTGTTACATGAAAGATTGAATCATAAAAAGGTGATTAGGAGTATATTTTCTTGGTGTGCACTGAGAAATGTATGGAATTCTCAAATATATTGTACAACTGACACTAATGTTTCACTGGTTAATTATACTTGATTTTAAAAAGCATAATTGTTTTTCTTCATAAAAATAGATGCTAGGGAAAAATTGAGGAAATATGGTCCAGAATTAGTAGCATATACCAAAGGAGAACAAGTAAAAAACAATAATTACCCTTTTGCTCCTGCAGTTCTCTCCATATGATTGAACTCAACATCAGATGATGCTGGAGGTCTTATTCATCTGAGTAATGGAGTGTGGCCATGGTATAAAGATAAACAGTATAGTGACATCACCCTCATTTTACTATCCGCATTATGGGAGTTGATGAGGTTTGCTATTGGTAAATTCCTTCTGGGACCTTGAAGAAGAATGCAATTAAGAGCCCTAACAACAACAACAACAACAACAACAACAAAGTTAATAGGTATCTATGTTGCACTGTTCTGGTTATCTTCTCATGTCTGTTTAAAATATTTTATTATTATTAACTGGAAATCTTAACCAATATTAAAAGAAATCTCAAATTTCACCATCATCAATAAAATCTTATCTGTGAAATAGATACCAGGTTATATGTGGCCTTAGCCTTTTCTGTATTACAAAATAATTTTTTAGACAGTAGGTCTATTTTTAACTTTCTGAGGAAACTTCATGTTCTTTTCCAAGGTGGATACATCAGTTTGCATTCAAAATATTTTCAAGATATATTGATTTCAAGATATATTGCATTCAAGACATGCATTTGCAGCATGTCAAGAGGGTTCCCATTTCTCCATATCCTTCCCAAAATCACTTGTTCCTTGTGTTGCTAATTTTAGCCATCCTGATATATGTGAGGTGATATCTCATAGCATTTTTACTTGTATTTCCTTGATATTGAGTGATGTCGAGCATCTTTTCAAGTGTCTGTTGGCTATCTGTATTTCTTTGGAAAAATATCCTTTCACCTTCTCTGCCCATTTTTTTCTGGGTTATTTGTTTTGGGTGTTGAGTTTTATATTTTCATTATATATTGTAGATACTAGCCCTTTATCTGATATATAATTTGAAAATATCTTCTTCTATTCCAGTTTGTCTTTTAGTTTTGTTGATTATTTTGTTTGATGTGTAGAAGCTTTTTTATTTTTATAAAGTCTCAATTATTGATGCTTTTGTTTCTCTTGCCATTGGAGACAAATCTAGAAATAAATTGCTTAGCCAATGTCAAGGAGATGATAGCCTGTGTTCTCCTTTTGGATACTTATAGATTCATGACTCACATTTAAGTCTTCCATCCATTTTGATTATATTTTTGTGTATGGTATAAGAAAGTAGTTCATATTCATTCATTCATACATTCTGTCCAGTTGACCCAACATCATTTTTTTAATTTATTTTCAGCATAACAGTATTCATTGTTTTTGCACAACACCCAGTGATCAATGCAATACATGCCCTCTCTATTACCCACCACCTGGTTCCCCAGCCTCCCACCCCCCACCCCTTCAAAATTCTCAGGTTGTTCTTCAGAGTCCATAGTCTCTCATGGTTCATTTCCCCTTCCAATTTCCCTCAACTCCCTTCTCCTCACTATCTCTTATGTCTTCCATGTTCTTTGTAATGGCCTTTAAATAAGTGAAATCATATCATAATTGACTCTCTCTGCTTGACTTATTTCACTCAGCATAATCTCTTCCAGTCCCGTCCATGTTGCTACAAAAGTTGGGTATTCATCCTTTCTGATGGAGGCATAATACTCCATCCAGTATATGGACCACATCTTCCTTATCCATTCATCCGTCAAAGGGCATCTTGGTTCTTTCCATGGTTTGGCGACTGTAGTCATTGCTGCTATAAACATCGGGGTACAGATGGCTCTTCTTTTCACTACATATGTATCTTTGGGGTAAATACTCAGCAGTGCAATTGCAGGGTCATAGGGAAGCTCTATTCTTAATTTCTTCAGGAATCTCCACACTGTTCTCCAAAGTGGCTGCACCAACTTGCATTCCCACCAACAGTGGAAGAGGGTTCCCCTTTCTCCACAATCTGTCCAACACACGTTGTTTCCTGTCTTGCTAATTTTGGTCATTCTAACTGGTGTCAGGTGGTATCTCAATGTGGTTTTAATTTGAATCTCCCTGATGGCTAGTGATGATGGACATTTTTTCATGTATATGATAGCCATTTGTATGTCTTCATTGGAGAAGCATCTGTTCATATCTTCTGCACATTTTTTGACATGATTATCTGTTTTGTGTGTGTTGAGTTTGAGGAGTTCCTTATAGATCTGGATATCAACCTTTTGTCTGTACTGTCATTTGCAAATATCTTCTCTCATTCCGTGGGTTGCCTTGTTGTTTTGTTGACTGTTTCCTTTGCTGTGCAGAAGCTTTTGTTCTTGATGAAGTCCCAAAAGTTCATTTTTGCTTTTATTTCCTTGGCCTTTGGAGACATATCTTGAAAGAAGTTGCTGTGGCTGCTATCGAAGAGGTTATTGCCTATGTTCTCCTCTAGGATTCTGATGGATTCCTGCCTCACATTGAGGTATTTTATCCATTTCGAGTTGATCTTTGTGTACAGTGTAAGAGAATGGTTGAGTTTCATTCTTCTACATATCGCTGTCCAGTTTTCCCAGCACCATTTATAGAAGAGACTGTCTTTTTTCCATTGTATTTTTTTTTCCTGTTTTGTCGAACATTATTTGACCATAGAGTTGAGGGTCCATATCTGGGCTCTCCACTCTGTTCCACTGGTCTATGTGTCTGTTTTTATGCCAGTACCATGCTGTCTTGGTGATTACAGCTTTGTTGTAAGAGCTGGAGGAAATAATCCTAAAATTTGTATGGAATCAGAAGAGACCCCGAATTTCTAAGGAAATATTGAAAAACAAAAACAAAATTGGTGGCATCACATTACCTGATTTCAAGCTTTACCAATATCATTTTTTAAAGAGACTCTCTTTTTCCCCATTACATATTCTTTCCTGTCTTGCTAAAACTAATTGATCATATAGTTGTGGGTTCAATCCATTCCACTGATTTATGAATCTTTTTTTTTTTTGCCAGTAACATGCTGTTTTGATCACTACAACTTTGTAATATCACTTGAAGTCTGAAACTGTGATGCTTACAACTTTGATTTTCTTTTTCAAGGTTGCTTTAACTATTTGGGGCTTTTGTGTTTCTATAAAAAATTTAGGATGGTTTGTTCTAGCTCAGTGAACTGTGCTGGTCATATTTTATTAGGGATTGCATTAAGTGTGTTTTTAATTTGGGTAGTATAGACAGTTTAACAGTATTTTTTCTTCCAATCCATGAACATGGAATGTTGTTTCACTTCTTTGTGCCATCTTTAATTTCTTTCATTAATGTTTTATAGATTTCAAAGAATGGTTCTTTCAACTTTTCAGTTAGGTTTACTCCAAGGTATCTTATTTGCTTATGTATTTTTTTTGGTGTAACTGTACATTATGTTGATTCCCTAATTTATATTTGTTCTGATTCATTATTGGTGTATATAAATGCAAAAAATTTTTAAAAGATTTTATTTATTCACTTGACAGAGAGAGAGGAGAGAGATCATAAGTAGGCAGAGAGGCAGGCAGAGTGAGAGGAGGAAGGAGGCTCCCTGCTGAGCAGAGAGCCTGATGCAGGGCTCCATCCCAGGCCCCTGAGATTATGACCTGAGCTGAAGGCAGAGGCTTCACCCACTGAGCCACCCAGGTGCCCCACAACAATTTTTTTAATGTTAACTTCATATCCTGTGAATTTCCTGGATTCATGTATCAGTTCTACTAAGTTTTTGGTGGAGTGTTTTGGGTTTTCTACATAGAGTATCATGTCTTCTGTAATAAGCTAAAGTTTGACTTCTTCCATACCAATTTGGATGCCTTTGCTGTTACTGCTGTGGTTGTTGTTATCTGATTGCTGAGATGAGGACTTCCAGTATTATGTTGAACAACATGGTGAGAGTGAAAATCCCTGTCATGGTCCTGACCTTAGGGGAAAAATTTGAGTTTTTCCCCATTGAGGATGATATGAACTGTGGATTATCATATATGACATTCACAATATTGTGGTATGTTTCTTGTATCCTTAATTTCTTAAATGTTTTTACTCAAGAATGCCTGTATTTTATCAAAAGCTTTTACTCCATCTGTTGAGAGTTTCAGATGGTTCTTTTCCTTTCTTTTATGCACGTAGTGTATCATGTTGATTTGCAGGTATTGAACCACTACAGCAGTCCAGGAATAAACCCCACTTGATCATCGTGAATAATTCTTTTAATGTGCTGTTGAATTCCATTCGCTAGCATTTTAAATTGAGATTTTTTTACATCTATGTTCATCAGTGACATTGGTTTGTAATTCTCCTTTTTGTCTGGATTGTGGAAAAAGTCGATGTTGGCTTCATGGAATGAATTTGGAAGTTTTCCTTCAGTTTCTATTTTTTGGGAATGGTTTCAGAAGAAGAATGTTTTGTGGAATTCCCCTGGGAACCCATTTGACCCTGAATTCTAGTTTGTTGAGAGTATTTTGATTACTGATTCAATTTATTTGCTGATTATGGAACTATTCAAATATTCTATTTCATCCTGTTTCAGTTTTGGTAGTTTATATGTTTTGAGAAATCTATCATTTCTTTCAGATTTCCCAATATGTTGGCATATAGTTACATATAATAGACTTTTTAAAATGAATGTATGCATTTCTGCGATTTTGGTTTTGATATCTCCTCTTTCATTCAGGATTTTAATCATGTCTGCTAGGGGACTATCAATGTCATTAATTTTTACAAAGCACCAGATCCTAGGTCCTTTGATTTTTATTTTTCATTTCTGTATCATTAATTTCTACTCTAATATTTATTATTTACCTTCTTCTTGGGGCTTTAGGTTGATTTGCTCTTCTTTTCCCAACTCCTTGAGGTGTAAGGTTACATTGTACATTTAAGACTTTTCTTGATTTTGAGGAAAGACTGTATTGCTATCTACTTCCCTCTTATTACTGCCTTTGCTAAATCCCAAAGGTTTTGGATTGTCGTGTTTTTGTTGTCATTTGTTTCCATGTATTTTTTTTTCTTCTTTCATTCTTAGGTAAGGTGTTCTTTAATCTCCATGTATTCGTGGTCTTTCCAATTTTTTTTTTCTGTGATTGACTTCAAGTTTCATAGCATTGTGGTGTGAAAATATGCTTGGTATGATCTCAATCTTTTTGTTCTTTTTGAGGCCTAATTTGTGACGTAGAACATGGTCTATTCAAGAGAATATTCAATGTGCACTCAAAAAACTGTATTTTACCGCTTTAGGATGAAATCCTCTGAATACATCTATTAATTTTATCTGGTGCAGTGTGTCATTCAAAGTCATTGTTTCCTTGTTGATTTTCTACTTAAATGGTCTGTTCATTGCTGTAAGTGGGTGCTCAAGTCCTCTATTTTTATTGCATTATTATCAAATACTTGCTTTATGTTTGTTATTAATTGTTTTATATATTTGGGGGCTCCCAAGTTTGGGACATAAATATTTAAAATTAATAGATCTTCTTAAAGGATAGACCCCTTAATTGAGATATGGTGCCCCTTTTCATCTCTTATTCTAGTATTTGATTTAAAATATAGTTTGTTTGATATAACTATGGCTACTTCAGTTTTTTGCTTTGTTTTGTTTTGTTTTGTTTTGTTTTGTTTTTAGAATAAAGCCACCAGTTTTTTATTTTTGCACTATAAATAGAGTTCCGCAGTCCCATTTTCTTACATAATACATGAGAAAACAGAGAACCTAAAATACTTTTGGTGAGAAATCAAGTGTATAGTTAGTATACCTAAATAACAATGAGCTGGTAAGAAGACTTATAAGGTACTGAAACTCAGGCTAACAGCAACGCAGTTCTTTATGAAAATACTTTAATTTCAGAAGCACAACACCTATAAGTAAGACCATATGATACTTGACTATCTTTACTTGACTTATTTCGTTCAGCATAATCTCTTACACTCCACCCATATTGCTACAAAAGTTGGGTATTCATCCTTTCATATGGAGGCATAATACTCCACTGTGTATATGTACCACATCTTCCTTATCCATTCATCCGTTGAAGGGCATCTTGGTTCTTTCCACAGTTTGGCGACTGTAGCCATTGCTGCTATAAATATTGGGATACAGATGGCTCTTCTTTTCACTACATCTGTATCTTTGGGGTAAATACTCAGCAGTGCAATTGCAGGGTCATAGGGAAGCTCTATTCTTAATTTCTTGAGGAATATCCACACTGTTCTCCAAGGTGGCTGTACCAACTTGCATTTCGAACAGTAGTGGAAGAGGGATCCCCTTTCTCCACATCCTCTCCAACACACGTTCTTTCTATCTTGCTAATTTTGGCCATTCTAACTGGTGTCAGGTGGTATGTCAATGTGGTTTTAATTTGAATCTCCCTGATGGCTAGGGATGATGAACATTTTTTCATGTGTATGATAGCCATTTGTATGTCTTCATTGGAGAAGTGTCTGTTCATGTCTTCTGCACATTTTTTGACATGATTATCTGTTTTGTGTGTGTTGAGTTTGAGAAGTTCTTTATAGATCCTGGATATCAACCTTTTGTCTGTACTGTGATTTGCAAATATCTTCTCTCATTCCATGGGTTCCCTTGTTGTTTTGTTGAGTGTTTCCTTTGCTGTGCAGAAGCTTTTGTTCTTGATGAAGTCCCAAAAGTTCATTTTTGCTTTTGTTTCCTTGGCCTTTGGAGACATATCTTGAAAGAAGGTGCTGTGGCTGCTATCGAAGAGGTTACTGCCTATGTTCTCCTCTAGGAATCTGATGGATTCCTGCCTCACGTTGAGGTCTTTTACCCATTTTGAGTTTATCTTAGTGTACGGTGTAAGAGAAAGGTTGAGTCATTCTTCTACATATCACTGTCCAGTTGCCCCAGCACCATTTATTGATGAAAGTGTCTTTTTTGCATTGTATATTTTTTCCTGTTTTTTCGAAGATTATTTGACCATAGAGTTGAGGGTCCATATCTGGGCTCTGCACTCTGTTCCACTGGTCCACGTGTCTGTTTTTATGATAGTACCACACTGTCTTGGTGATCACAGCTTTGCAGTAAAGCTTGAAATGAGTTAACATGATGCCGCCAGTTTTGTTTTTGTTTTTCAACATTTCCCTAGCAATTCGGGGTCTCTTCTCATTCCATCCAAATTTTAGGATTCTGTGCTCCAGCTCTTTGAAAAATACCGGTGGAATTTTGATCAGAATGGCATTAAAAGTATAGATTGCTCTAGGCAGTATAGACATTTTAACAATGCTTATTCTTCCGATCCAAGAGCATGGAACGGTCTTCCATCTTTTTGTGTCTTCTTCAATTCCTTTCATGAGTGTTCTGTAGTTCCTCGAGTACAGGTCCTTTACCTCTTTGGTTAGGTTTATTCCCAGGTATCTTATGGTTCTTGGTGCTATAGTAAATGGAATCGATTCTCTAATTTCCCTTTCTGTATTTTCATTGTTAGTGTACAAGAAAGCCACTGATATCTATACATTGACCTTGTATCCTGCCACGTTACTGAATTGCTGTATGAGTTCTAGTAGTTTGGGGGTGGAGTCTTTGGGGTTTTTTATATAAAGAATCATGTCATCTGCAAAGAGAGAGAGTTTGACTTCTTCCTTGACAATTTGGATACCTTTTATTTCTCTTTGTTGTCTGATTGCCGTTGCTAAGGCTTCTAAAACTATGTTGAACCAGAATGGTGAGAGTGGGCATCCATGTCGTGGTCCTAATCTTAATGGGAAGGCTGCACGCTTTTTCCCATTGAGGATGATATTTGCTGTGGGTCTTTCATAGATACATTTTATGAAGTACAGGAAGGTTCCCTCTATCCCTATACTTTGAAGTGTTTTCATCAGGAACAGATGCTGGATATTGTCAAATGCTTTTTCTGCATCAATTGAGAGGACCATGGGTTTCTTCTCTCTTCCCTTATTGATTTGTTCTATCACATTGATTGATTTGCGAATGTTGAACCAACCTTGTAACCCAGGGATGAATCCCGCCTGGTCATGGTGGATAATCTTTTAATGTGCTGCTGTATCCTGTTTTCTAGGATCTTGTTGAGAATCTTAGCATTCATATTCATCAGTGATATTGTTCTGAAATTCTCCTTTTTAGGGGCTTTGCCTGGTTTGGGGATCAGGGTAATGCTGGCTTCATAAAAAGAGTCTGGAAGTTTTCCTTCTTCTTCAATTTTTTGGAACAGCTTCAGGAGAATTGGTGTTATTTCTTTTTTAAAGTTTGGTAGAATTCCCCAGGGAATCCATCAGGTCCTAAGTTCTTGTTTTTGGGATGTTTTTGAACACTGCTCAATCTCATTACTAGATATTGGTCATTTCAGGTTGTCCATTTCTTCCTGGTTCAATTTTGGGAGTTTGTAGTTTTCCAGGAATGCATCCATTTCATCTAGGTTGCTTAGCTTATTGACATATAACTGTTGGTAATAATTTCTGATGATTGTTTCTATTTCCTTGGTGTTCGTTGGGATCTCTCCCTTTTCATTCATAATTGTATTAATTTGGGCTTTCTCTCTTTTCTTTTGGATTAGTGTAGCCAGTGGTTTATCTATCTTATTGATTCTTTCAAAAAACCAGCTTCTAGATTCATTGATACATTCTACAGTATCTCTTGTTTTACCTCATTGATCTCTGCTCTAATCTTAATTATTTCCCTTCTTGCATGTGGAGTTGGTTTGATGTGTTGTTGATTCTCCAGTTCTTTAAAGTGTAGAGACAGCTGGTGTATTCTGGATTTTATAATTTTTTTGAGGGAGGCTTGGATGGCTATGAATTTTCCCTTTAGAACCGCCTTTGCTGTATCCCATAAATTTTGGACCGAAGTGTCTCCATTCTCATTGGTTTCCATGAATTGTTTAAGTTCATCTTTGATCTCCTGGTTGATCCAAGCATTCTTACACAAGGAGGTCTTTAGCTTCCAGGTTTTTGAGTTCCTTCTGAACTTTTCCTTGTGATTGAGTTCCAGTTTCAAAGCATTGTGATCTGTGAATATGCGGGGAATAATGTCAGTCTTTTGTTATCAGTTGAGTCCAGAATTGTGACCCAGTATGTGGTCTGTTCTGGAGAAGGTTACATGTGCATTTGAGAAGAATGAGTATTCTGTTGTTTTAGGGTGGAATGTTCTGTATGTGTCTATGAGGTCCATCTGGTCCAATGTGTCATTCAGTGCTCTTATTTCTTTATTAATTTTCTGCTTCGATGACCTGTCTATTTCTGAAAGAGGCGTATTAAGCTCTCCTACTATTATTGTATTCATATCAATATGACTCTTTATCTTGATTAATAGTATTCTGATGTAATTCGGTGCTCCCATACTGGAGGCATAGGTATTTATAATGTTAGATCATCGTGGTGGATATTCACTTTAAGAATTATGTAGTGTTCTTCTGTATCTCTGACTATAGTCTTTAGTTAAAATCTAATTTATCTGATATGAGAATCGCTACTCCGGCCTTCTTTTGAGACCCATTGGCATGAAAGATGCTTCTTCATCCCTTCACTTTCAGTCTGGGTGTATCCTTAGTTTCAAAATGGGTCTCTTGTAGACAACATATGGATGGGTCCTGTCGTTTTACCCAATCTGCAACCCTGTGTCGTTTTATGGGCGCATTTAGGCCATTCACATTGAGAGTGATTATTGAGAGATCGTTTTAATTGACATTGTGTTACCTTTGAAGTTTTTCTGTCTGTGGATTGTTTCTATATTTCTGTTCAATGATATTCTTAGGATTTTTTCTCTTTTATAGGACCCCCTTAATATTTCCTGCAGTGTCGGCTTAGTGGTTGTATAGTCTTTTAAGCCTTGCTGGTCTTGGAAACTCTTGATCTCTCCATCTATTTGGAATGTCAGTCTTGCTGGATAGAGTATTCTTGGCTGCATGTTCTTCTCATTTAGTACTCTGAATATATTTTGCCAGCCCTTCCTGGCTTGCCAGGTCTCTGTGGACAGGTCTGACATTATTGTAATGGCCTTTCCTCTGTATGTAAGGAGCATACTTGTCCTGGATGCTTTTAAGAAGGTCTGTATAGAAGCATAATTCTTCATTTTAACTATTAGGTGTTGTGAGGACTTTCGAGAATCTAAGATCTTGGGGAGAAACTACTCTGCCTGTAGTACATGAACATTGTTTCCATTCTTGAGATTTGGAAAATTTTCATAGACAGCTTCTTTCACTATATCTTCTAGACTTCTTTCTTTTTCCTCCCCTTCAGGGATTCCAAAAATTCTGACGTTGGAACGTTTCATGGCATCATTTATTTCCCTGATTCTGTTTTCGTGGCTTCTGAGCTGTTTGTTCCAGGCTTACTCCTGATCCTTTCTCTCTATCTGTTTGTCCTCCAGATCACTAATTCTATCTTCTGTCTCAGTTACCCTAGCTTTTAGAGAATTTAGATTAGATTGGAACTCATTGAGAACATTTTGAACATCATCCCTGGTGGCTTTCAGTTCTGCCCTAACATTGTGAACATCATCCCTGGTGGCTTTCAGTCCTGCCCTAATCAATTCCTTTTGGTCATCCATGGCTTTCTCCAACCTAGCTATTGCCTGGATAATTGTTAGTCTGAATTCCTTTTCCGACATATTGTCTTTGGTGATAGCCATTAGCTCTGTTGCAGAATGTCCATCCTCTGTGTTTTTCTTCTGTTGGGTATTCCTCCTCCTAGTCATTTTGGTAAGAGATGATTGAACAGATTCAGCTGGATGTATCAATTATGGTGCAGTCAAAGTGCACCCTGGAACGCTTCTGTGCAATCAGGGTTCCTCACCCAAATGAGAGAAAAAAGAAAAGAAAGATAAATAGAGAAGAAGAAAGAAAAAAAAGAAAAGAAAAAGGAAAAATAAGAGAGGGAGAGAGACAGGGGAAAAAGGGAAGATAAAAGAGAAGGCTCAGCCCAAATGGGCCCCAAGGTAAGATTTATGAAGTATACAAACAAAAACAAACAAAAAGACTGATAAAATTATATGACAAAAGAAAAATGTGTATATACATATATATAAGCAAATATATTTATATATTTAATTTATTATATATATAATATAATATAATATATATAATATATAATTTATTAATATAAATAAATATATATATATTTATATATTATATTATACATATTTATATATAAATATATAAGCAAATATATAAATATATTTATATAAGCAATTTATTTTTGCTTATATATATATTATATATATATTTGCAAAAATATATATTTATGTATATAAATATATAAGCAAATATATTGCTCATATATATATATATAAGCAAAAAATGGGAAGAACCTCATCAGGAAGAACCCAAGTATAAGATTTATATTCTATCAGGCTAAACACAAATTCACAGAAACACTGGCAGAAGGAAAAATTGGGAGAGTGGTTATAAATTCTCAGTGTCGGCGAGGAAGGTTATTTTGATTCTTCCTGGATGTATCTTGATGTTTTTGTTAAGGGACTCAACTTTCCTAAGTTACAGGGGGATTAAAAATTGGTTTGCCTATAGGCGTAGCATTGATTGGGGAAAGGGGATTATCTTGAAGTTTAACTCTATATGTATAGTAGAAAATAAAAATTAAAAAAGTATAAACTAGACTAAACTAAGTTGAAATTAAAAAATTAAAAAAATAGAAAAGCAAAATAAAGACACGGGTGTATGTTTCAAAAAGTTTAGGTTAGACGTTATTAAGGAATTTGATGTACCGGACATCTCAGTGTGATGGTAAATAGGTTAAGAAATTATCTGTATGTATTAAAAAAAAAGAACCAGAATATTGGTAAAGAGTTAAAAATAAAAGTTGTATTTATGAAGTAGTGGTGGTTGTTCTATTTGTAGTCTTCTTCTTCTTTTTTTTTTTTTTTCTTCCTTCCTGGTTGGTTTTCTGGTTTCTTCTGGTTTCTGGTTTTCGTGGAGGGGCCTGCCACGTGGGTTTTCAGACAATGATGTTCCCTGAGTTAGGTCCTTCCGCTCCCCTCAAGGGGGTGGGCTCTGAGGAAACTGTTTTTTTCAGGCTTTTGTTCTCTGAGGGTTTTCATGTTCTTTCATCTGTTTTCTCTTGTCTTGACAGCTTTTGATGGTTTTTGGAGTTTTAGAGGAGAGCAAACTGCACCCGACCTCCCTCTCAGAGAGAAGCCTCAGAATGCTCTGCAGAGCTGCTGGCAGAGTAGGTTCTGAGTCACTGTCCCTGGGGATGGAGGAGCTCCTCATTGTACCCAATAGCACGGCAGCGGCTCCTGTCTGGGCAGCTCCAGACTGCCAGAGAGGTTCCAAGCAGAGATCGCACACTGAAATTTTCCTGCTCTCCCGGGCTGGGAATGTCTGGTTTTTCCAGATGCTATAGCTCCAGGCTAGCACCTGTGCGCACCTCTCCCTTGGGAGGGTGTGGGACGGGCGCCTTTCAGGATTGCCGTCTGGCCAGGCTCCCAGCCCCTCACAGGAGCCGGACCCCTCTCGTTCTCGGGCATGCTGGTGGTTACGGCATGCTGGTGGCTCAGGGACTGAGACCTGATTTATCTGACACACTCTCTCTGTCTCAGCGCCAGGGGAGGCTGTCCTGGGTCTGGGGACTTAGGTCCCTGTCCCTAACCGCCCCGATTCCCAATATTTCCCCCCCACAATCCTTTGCTCTTTTTGTTTTTTGAGTGCTTTCAACCAGACTCCGAGTTAATGTTGGTCCCCAGACACAGGGCACTCTCGTATTGGGGTATTACTTTCCAATCGGTCACCTCTGGTGGCTCCCTCCCGCTTTTGTTTATCTTCTGATATCAGTCCGATGTTCCCACTCTGCTTTACCTGCCACTAGCGTCTTCTGCTCCTGTAGAGAACCATACGTGTGTAATTCTGATCTCAGGTTGATTTCATGGGTGGTCGGAGTTCTTTGGTAGGTAATCAGCTCACTTTAGTGTACAGGTTGAAACGGTGTCTCCTCCTACTTCTCCGCCATCTTGACTCCCCTCTCAGCTTTCTTTTGATGTCCATTAACACAGTAATCTCTTCTCCACCCCCTCACTCCTAATAAGGAGGTGTTTGGGTGTGTTAAATGAGTCTCTGTAGTCTCTATCAATGTGTCTTGTATTTTTTTAATCCTTTCTGATACCCTATGTCTTTTTTTTAAAGATTTTATTTATTTATTTGACAGACAGAGGTCACAAGTAGGCAGAGAGGCAGGCAGAGAGAGAGAGGAGGAAGCAGGCTGTCCGCCGAACAGAGAGCCCGATGTGGGGTTCGATCCCAGAACCCTGGGATCTTGACCTGAGCCAAAGGCAGAGGCTTTAACCCACTGAGCCACCCAGGCGCCCCACCCTATGTCTTATTTATTAAAGCATTGGTCCATGTATATTCACAGTATTTAGTCATAGATATGAATATAGTGCCATTGCTTTAAGTGTAAAGTTACTGTTCCTATAGATTTTCTCTCTTCTTTCCTCATCTTTGTTGTTTTTGGTCTGTCTTTCTTGTTCAAAGGGTCCCCTTTAGCATGTCTTGTGGAGCTGCTTTAGTGTTCATGAACTCCTTTAGTTTTTGCTTGTCTTGGAAACTCTTTATCTCCACTTCTATTCTAAATGACAGCCTTGCTAAATAATGCATTCATGGCTGCATATTTCCCCCATTTAACACATAGACTATATCATGTCACTTTCTTCTGGCCTGTGAAGTTTCTGTGGACAGTTATCCTGCTCACCTTATTGTGTACTCTTGTAGGTTAAGAACTGTTGTCCCTAACTGCTTTCACAATTTTCTATCTTTGCATTTTGCAAGTGTTACTAGGTTCTATCACGATTTTGACCTGTTTTTGTTGATTTCAAAGGGAAATCTCTGTGCCTCTTGAACTTGAATGCCTGTTCATTCCCCAGATTAGGGAAGTTCTCACTTATTATATGTTTAAATAGAACTTCTGCTCCTTTTCTTCTGACTTTCCTCTTCTGGGCTTCCTATGATATAGATATTGTTGAGCTTTATTAAATGGCTGTGTTCCCTAAGTATACCTTTGTGATCTATTTTTATTCTCTTTTCAGCTTTACTGTTTTCCATAATTTTATATTCTACATTATCTATTCATTCCTCTGCTCATTCCAGCCTCATTGTGATTATATCACATAGGTCTAAGATCTCCAAAACAGCATTAATTTCAGCCTAATTTTTAGGTATCTTATTTCTTCATAAGGCTTTTATTCTGGTGTCTACCATGCTTCTTCAAGCATGTCTGGTGTTCTCATGATTGTTGTTCTAAATTCTTTCCTTCTTAAGAAATTTTATTTATTTTTAAAATTTCTTTTCAGTGTTCCAAATTCATTGTTTATGCACCATACGCAGTGCTCCATGCAATATGTGCCCTCCATAATACCCACCACCAGGCTCACCCAACCTCCCACCCCCACCCCTCCTAAAACCTCAGATTGTTTTTCAGAGTCTATAGTCTCTCATGGTTCATCTCCCCCTCCAATTTCCCCCAACTACATTCTCCTCTCCATTTCCCAATGTCCTCCCTATTATTTCTTATGCTCCTCCAATAAGTCAAATCATATGATAATTGACTCTCTCTGCTTAACTTATTTCACTCAGTGTAATACCTTCCAGTCCAGTCCATGTTGATACAAAAGTTGGACATTCATTCTTTCTGATGGAGGCATAATAATCAATAGTATACAGGGACCACATCTTCATTATCCATTTGTCTGTTGAAGGTCATCTTGTTTCTTTCCACAGTTCAGTGACTGTTTCCATTGCTGCTATGAACATTGGGGTACAGATGGCCCTTCTTTTCACTACAGCTGTATTTTTGAGGTAAATGCATAGTAGTGCAATTGCAGGGTCATAGGGAAGCTCTAATTTTAATTTCTTGAGGAATCTCCACACTGTTTTCCAAAGTAGCTGCACCAACTTGCATTCCCACCAACAGTGTAATAGGGTTCCCCTTTCTCCATATCCTCACCAACACAGGTTGTTTACTGTCTTGTTAATTTTGGCAATTCTAGCTGGTGTAAGGTGGTATCCAATGTAGTTTTGGTTGGAATCTCCCGGATGTCTAATGATGATGAACATTTTTTCATATGTCTCTTTTCCATTTGTATGTCTTCATGGGAGAAGTGTCTGTTCATGTCTTCTGCCCATTTAATGACATGATTATCTGTCTTGTGTGCATTGAGTTTGATGAGTTCTTTATGGATCCTGGATATCAACCCTTTATGTGTATTGTCATTTGCGAATAAGTTCTCCCATTCCATAGGTTGAGTCCTTGTTTTCCTGGCTGTTTCTTTGCTGTGCAGAAGTTGTTGATCTTGATGAAGTCCACAAAATTAATTATCACCTTTGTTTCATTTGCCTTTGGAGACATATCTTGAAAGAAGTAGCTGTGGCCGATTTTGAAAGGTTACTGGCTATGTTCTCCTCTAGGATTCTGATGCATTACTGTCTCATGTTGAGATCTTTTATCCATTTCAAGTTTATCATTTTGATGATGTAAGAGAATAGTCGAGTTTCATTCCTTTACACATAGCTGTGCAATTTTTCCAGCACCATTTATTGAAGAGACTGTCTTTTCCACTGTATATTTTTTCCTGTTTTGTCAAAATTTTTTGATCATAGAGTTGTGGCTCCATATCTGGGCTCTCTACTCTGTTCCACTGGTCTATGTGTCTGTTTTTATGCCTGTACCATACTGTCTTGGGGATCACAGCTTTGTAGTAAAGTTTAAAATCAGGTAACATGATGCCGCAGTTTTGTTTTTGTTTTACAACATTTCCTTAGCAATTCGGGGTCTCTTCTGGCTCCATACAAATTTTAGGATTGTTTGCTCCAGCTCTTTGAAAAATTCTGGTGGAATTTTTATTAGAAAGGCATTGAAAGTATAGATTGCTCTAGGCAGTATAGACATTTTAACAATGTTTATTCTTCTGATCCAAGAGCATGGCATGGTCTTCCATCTTTCCATGTCTTCTTCAATTTCTTTCATGAGTGTTCTGTAGTTCCTCGAGTACAGATCCTTTACCTCTTTGGTTAGGTTTATTCCCAGGTATCTTACGGTTCTTGGTGCTATAGTAAATGGAATTTATTCTCTAATTTGCCTTTCTATATTTTCATTGTTAGTGTGTAAGAAAGCCACTGATTTCTGTACATTGACTTTGTATCCTGCCACGTTACTGAATTTCTCTAGATATCATTCTTCCTGATGGCTGAGTGATATTCCATTTTCTAAATATGCCACGTGTTCCTTATCCATTCATCACTTGATGGACACATGAGACACTTCCATCTCTTGGCTATTGCAGTTAAAACAAACAAACAAACAACTCCTCCAAAAGATAATGCTTCTATTGACATAGTGGTGTATATAACACTTTGATTTATTGTTTCCAAATTTTTTTGGTAAACAAACAATAGTACAATTCCTGGAAAACTATAAGCTCCCAAAATTGAACCAGGAAGAAATTGACAACCTGAATAGACTGATATCCAGCAACAAGATTGAAGCAGTGATCAAAACCTCCCATAAATAAGCCCAGGATCTGACGGATTCCCTGGGGAATTCTACCAAACTTTCAAAGAAGAAATAACACCTATTCTGCTGAAGGTGATTTGAAAAATTGAAGCAGAAGATAAACTTCCAGACCCTTTTTATGAAGACAGAATTACCCTGATCCCCAAACCAGGCAAAGACCATAACAAAAAGGGGAATTTCAGGCCAGTATCACTGATGAATATTGGAGCTAACATTCTCAACAAGATCCTTGCAAACAGGGTCCATTAAAAAGATTATCTACCTTGACCAAGTGGGATTCATCCCTGGGTTACAAGGATGGTTCAACATTCACAAATCAATCAATGTGATAGAATAAATCAATAGTAAAGAGAGAGGAATCACATGGTCCTCTCAACTGATGCAGAAAAAGCATTTGACAAAATACAGCATTGATTCCTGATTAAAATGCTTCAAATTATAGGGATAGAGGGAACATTCCTGAAGTCCATAAAATCTATCTATGAAAGACCCACAGCAAATATCATCCTCAATGGGAAAAAGCTTGCAGCCTTCCCGTGAGATCAGGAACATGACAAGGATACCCATTCTCACCACTCTTGTTCAACATACTATTAGAAGTTCTAGCAAAGCTATCAGACAACAAAGAGAAATAAAACGTATCCAAATTGGCAATGAAGAAGACAAACTCACTCTCTTCACACATGACATGATTCTTTCTATGGAAAACCCAGAAAACTCCACCCCCAAACTACTAGAACACATACAGCAATTCAGTAATGTGGCAGGATACAAAGTCAATGTATAGAAATCAGTAGTTTTCTTGTACACTAACAATGAAAAGACAGAAAGGGGAATTAGAGAATCCATTCCATTTAATATAGCACCAAGAACCATAAGACAACCGGGAATAAACCTAACCATAGAGGTAAAGGATCTGTACTTGAGGAACTGCAGAAAACTCATGAAAGAATTTGGAGAAGACATGGAAAGATGGAAGACCATTCCATGCTCTTGGATCAGAAGAATAAACATTGTTCAAATGTTTATACTGCCTAGAGTAATCTATACTTTTAATGCCATTCTGATCAAAATTCCACCAGTATTTCTCAAAATGCTGAAGCAAATAATCTTAAAATTTGTATAGAATCAGAGGAGAACCCGATTTGCTAAGGAAATGTTGAAAAACAAAAACAAAACTGGTGGCATCACGTTACCTGATTTCAAGCTTTACGACAAATCTGTGATTACCAAGACAGCATGGTACTGTCATAAAAACACACACGTAGACCAGTGGAATAGAGTAGAGGGACCAGATATGGACCCTCAACTCTATGGTTATATAATCTTCGACAAAACAGGAAAAAAATGTACAATGGGAAAATCTCTTTTCAATAAATGGTGCTGGGAAAATTGCACAGCAATATGTAGAAGAATGAAACACGACCATTCTCTTACACCATACACAAAGATCAACTCAAAATAGATAAAAGACCTCAATGTGAGACAGGAATCCATCAGAATCCTAGAGGAGAACATAGGCAGTAACCTCTTCAATAGCAGCCACAGCAACTTCTTTCAAGATATGTCTCCAAAGGCCAAGGAAACAAAAGCAAAAATGAACTTTTGGGACTTCATCATTAAAAGCTTCTGCACAGCAAAGGAAACAGTCAACAGAACAAAAAGGCAACCCATGGAATGGGAGAAGATATTTGCAAATGACAGTACAGAAAATAGGTTGATGTCCAGGATCTCTAAAGAACTCCTCAAACTCAACACACACGAAACAGATAATCATGTCAAAAAATGTGCAAAAGTCATGAACAGACACTTCTCCAATGAAGACATACAAATGTCTATCAGACACATGAAAAAAATGTTCATCATCACTAGCCATCAGGGAGATTCAAATTAAAACCACATTGAGATACCACCTGACACCAGTTAGAATGGCCAAAATTAGCAAGACAGGAAACAACGTGTGTTGGAGAGGATATGGAGAAAGGGGAACCCTCTTACACTGTTGGTGGGAATGCAAGTTGGTGTAGTAACTTTGGAGAACAGTGTGGAGATTCCTCAAAAATTAAGAATAGAGCTTCCCTATTACCCTGCAATTGCACTGCTGGGTATTTACCCCAAAGATACAGATGTAGTGAAAAGAAGGGCCATCTGTACCCCAATGTTTATAGCACCAATGCCCACGGTCACCAAACTGTGGAAAGAACCAAGATGCCCTTCAACGGATGAATGGATAAGGAAGATGTGGTCCATATACACAATGGAGTATTATGCCTCCATCAGAAAGGATGAATACCCAGCTTTTGTAGCAACATGGACAGGAGTGGAAGAGATTATGCTGAATGAAATAAATCAAGCAGAGAAAGTCAAGTATCATATGGTTTCACGTATTTGTGTAGCATAACATATAACATGGAGGATATGGGGAGATGGAGAGGAGAAGGAAGCTGTGCGAAATTGAAAGGGGAGGTGAACCATGAGAGACTGGACTCTGAAAAAGAACCTGACGGTTTTGAAGGGGCGGGGATGGGAGGTTGGAGGAACCAGGCTGTGGATATTAGGGAGGCCACATATTGCATGGAGCACTGGGTGTTTTGCAAAAACAATAAATACTGTTATGCTGAAAAATAAATAAATAAATAAATAAATAAAGGGACTTTGTAACCAGTGTGATGGCAGTAAATCTTTTAATATCTTTCAGTAGTTACCCTCAATGTGAACAGCCAAAATGCAACCAGGAAACAGCACAGGGATGCAGATTGGATAAAAAGACGTGACCCATCCACATGCTGCCTACAGGAGACTTATTCTATTTTTTATTTTTTAAGATTTTATTTAATTATTTGACAGAGAGATATCACAAGTAAGCAGAGAGGCAGGCAGAGAGAAAGTGGAGGAAGCGTGGCTCCCCACCAAACAGAGAGCCCAACGTGGGACTCAATCCCAGGACCCTGTAATCATGACCAAAGCTGAAGGCATAGGCTTAACCCACTGAGCCACCCAGGCACCTCAGAGGCTCATTTTATACCTAAAGATACATCTGGAATGAAAGTGAGAGAATGGAAAATATGTTTGCATGCCAACAGACCTCAAAAGAGACCTTGGATAGCAATTGTTATATCAGACAAATTAGATGTTAAGCCAAAACTGTAAAAACAATGAACATCATTCTATGCTCATGGATCAGAAGAATAAACACTGTTAAAATGTCTATACTGCCCTGAGCAATCTTACTTGCCATGACATCTTGATCAAAATTACACCAGCATTTTTCAAAGTGCTGAAAGAAACAATCCCAAAATATGTATGGAACTAGAATAGACCCCGAATTACTAAGGAAATGTTGAAAAGAAAAACAAAACTGGGGCCTCATATTGCCTGATTTCAAGCTTTACTACAAAGCTGGGATCACCAAGACAGCATGGCATTGGCACAAAAACAGACACATAGAACAGTGGAACAGAGTAGAAAGTCCAGATATGGACCCGCAGCTCTATGATCAACTAATCTTCGATAAAACAGGGAAAAAATATCAAATGGACATTGGATATTTCCAGTCTCTTCAATAAATGGTGCTGGTAAAATTGGATAGCTATGTATAGAAGGAATGAAACTCAACCATTCTCTTACACCAACACAAAGATAAACTGGAGATGGATAAAAGACCTCAACATGAGGCAGAAATCTGTCAAAATCATAGAGGAGACGATAAGCAATAACCTCTTTAACTTAGGCCACGGTAACTCCTTTCAAGATATGTCTCCAAAGACAAAGGAAACAAAAGTTAAAATGAACTTTTGGGACTTCATCAAGATCAAAAGAAAAGTCAACAAAACAAAGAGGCAACCATGGAATGAGAGAAGATATTTGCAAATGACACTATAGAAAAAGGGCTGTTATCCAAGATCCATAAAGCACTCTTAAAACTCAATACCAAAATAAAACAAAACAAAAGAAAAAACAGATAATCACATCAAAAAATGGGTGGGAGGCATGAACAGACACTTCTCCAGTGAAGACATACAGATGGAAAGCAGAAACACGAAAAAATTGTTCATCATCACTAGCCATCAAGGAGATTCAAATCAAAACCATATTGAGATACCACCTTGAGATACCACCAGTTAGAATGGCCAAAATTAACAGGAGAGTAAACAACAAGTGTTGGAGAGGATGTGGAGAAAGGGGAACCTTCTTCCACTGTTGGTGGAAATGGAAGTTGGTGTAGCCACTTTGGAAAACAGTGTGCAGACTCCTTAAGAAATTAAAAATAGAGCTACCCCATGACCTTGCAATTGCACTACTGGGTATTTACCCCAAAGATACAGATGTAGTGAAAAGAAGGACCATTTTTACCCCAAGGTTCATAGCAGCAATGAGAACAATTTCTAAATTGGAAAGAACCAAGATGCCCTTCAACAGACAAATGGATAAATAAGACATGGTTCATATATACAATGGAATATTATGCCTCATCAGAAAAGATGAATACCCAACTTATGTATCAACATGGAGAGACTAGAGGAGATTATGCTGAGTGAAATAAGTCAAGCAGAGACTGTGAATTATTACAAGGTTTTACTTACTTGTGGAATATCATGGAGGACATTAGGAGAAAGGAAGGAAAAATGAATTGGGGGAAATTGGAGGGGGGGTGAACCATGAGAGACTATGAACTCTGAGAAACAAACAGAGTTTTGGAAGGGGATGGTGAGGGACTGGTGAGCCTGGCTATGGGTGTTAAGGAGGGTGCATATTGCATGGAATACTGAGTGTGGTGCATAAATAATGAATCTTGGAACACCAAAAATATAAAATTAAATTAAAAAAGACTTTTGTAAGAGGGGTAAAGGAACACTACATCATACTGGAAGCATCTGTTAAACAAGAAAATCCAACTATTGTAAATATCTATGCCCCCAACATGAAAGCAGCCAACTGCATAAACCAAATACTAGAAAAATAATCATTTTGATAATAATGCATTAATAGGTGATCTCAACACTCCACTTTCAGTAGTGGACACATGACCTAAGCAAAAAAGCAGCAAAGAAACAAAAGTTTTGAAGGACACATTGCGCCAGATAGACTTCACAGACATATATAGAACATTCCATCTGAAGACAATAGAATACACATTCTTCTTAGGTGCACATAGAACAGTCTGCAGACTAGACCACATACTGGGTCACAAATCAGGTCTCAACTGATACCAGATAATTGAAATTATTCCCTGCATATTTTCATACCACAATCTTTGAATGTGGAACTCAGTCAGAAGAAAATTTGGAAGGAATTCAAACACCTGGAAATTACAGTGTATTCTGGTAAAGAATGAAAGGGTCAACCAGGAAGTTAAAGAAAAACCTAAACAATTAATGGAAAACAATGAGATTGAAAACTCATCAGTCCAAACCCTATTGAATACTGCAAAGGCAGTCATAAGGGGAAATACATAGCCATCCAAACCTCTCTCAAAAATTTAGAAAAATCCCAAAGCACAAGACCTAGAGAAAGAACAGCAAATAGAGCATAATCCTCTTGGATCAGAAGAATAAACATTGTTAAAATGTCTATACTGCCTAGAGCAATCTATACTTTTAATGCCATTCCGATCAAAATTCCACCAGTATTTTTCAAAGAGCTGGAGCAAAGAATCCTAAAATTTGTATGGAATCAGAAGAAACCCCGAATTGCTAAGGAAATGTTGAAAAACAAAAACAAAACTAGCAGCATCACGTTAACCGATTTCAAGCTGTGATCACCAAGACAGTGTGGTACTGGCATAAAAACAGACACATAGACCGGTGGAACACAGTGGAGAGCCCAGATATGGACTCTCAACTCTATGGTCAAATAATCTTCGACAAAACAGGAAAAAAATATACAGTGGAAAAAAGACAGTCTCTTCAATAAATGGTGCTGGGAAAACTGGACAGCTATATGTAGAAGAATGAAACTCGACCATTCCCTTATATCATACACAAAGATATACTCGAAATGGATAAAAGACCTCAACGTGAGACAGGAATCCATCAGAATCCTAGAGGAGAACATAGGCAGGAACCTCTTCAATATCAGCCACAGCAACTTCTTTCAAGATATGTCTCCAAAGGCCAAGGAAACAAAAGCAAAAATGAACTTTTGGGACTTCATCAAGAGCAAAAGCTTCTGCACAGCAAAGGAAACAATCAACAAAACAAAGAGGCAACCCACAGAATGGGAGAAGATATTTGCAAATGACAGTACAGACAAAAGGTTGATGTCCAGGATCTCTAAAGAACTCCTCAAACCCAACACACACAAAACAGATAATCATATCAACAAATTGGCCAAAGGCAAGTGGATGCAAGGGCAAAAATGAACTATTGGGATTTCATCAAGATCAAAAGCTTTTGCACAGCAAAGGAAACAGTTAACAAAACCAAAAGACAACTGAAAGAATAGGAGAATATATTTGCAAATGACATATCAGATAAAGGGCTAGTGTCTAAAATCTATAAGGAACGTAGCAAACTCAACACCCAAAGAACAAACGATCCAATCAAGAAATGGGCAGAAGACATGAACTGACATTTCTGCGAAGAAGACATCCAAATGGCCAATAGACACATGAAAAAGTGCTCCACATCACTCGGCATCAGGGAAATACAAATCAAAACCACAATGAGATATCATCTCACACCAGTCAGAATGGCTAAAATTAACAAGTCAGGAAATGACAGATGCTGGTGAGGATGCGGAGAAAGGGGAACCCACCTCCACTGTTGGTGGGAATGCAAGCTGGTGCAACCACTCTGGAAAACAGCATGGAGGTTCCTCAAAATGTTGAAAATAGAGCTACCTTAGGACCCAGCAATTGCATGACTGGGTATTTACCCCAAAGATACAAACGTAGTGATCCAAAGGGGCACATGCGCCCAAATGTTTATAGAGAAATGTCCACAATAGCCAAACTATGGATAGAACCTAGATGCCCATCCACAGGTGAATAGATAAAGATGAAGTGGTATATATATACAATGGAATATTATACAGCTATCAAAAGAAATGAAATCTTGCTATTTGCAACAATGTGGATGGAACTAGAGGGTTTTATGCTTAGCAAAATAAGTCAATCAGAGAAAGACAACTATCATATGATCTCCCTGATATGAGGAAGTGGAGATGCAATGTGTGGGGCTTGGGGAGTGTAGGAAAAGAATAAATGAAGCAACATGGGACAGGGAGGGAGACAAACATAAGGGACTCTTAATGTCACAAAACAAACTGAGGGTGCCTGGGGTAGGGGAGTAGGGAGAGAATGGTGGGGTTATGGACAATGGGGAGGGTATGTGATATGGTGAGTGCTGTGAAGAGTGTAAGCCTAGCGATTCACAGACCTTTACCCCTGGGGCTAATAATACATTATATGTTTATTAAAAAATTAAAAAATTTTTAAAAAATCTATAGTACACATTTAGTGAAATCTATACATTTAGTGCAATCTACATATTTAGTGTAATCTACACATTTAGTGCAATAGCTGTCAATATAACAACACCATTTTTTCACAGGACTATAAGAAACAATCTTAAATTTTGTATGGAGATGAAAATCCCTGAATAGCCAAAACAATCTTGAAAAGAAGATGAGCATTAAATAGGACATGTGATATGATGAGCACTGGGTGATATAGTCAACTAATGAATTATTGAACATTATATTAAAATAGCAATATACTATATCTTGTTTAATTGAATTTAAATTTAAAAAACCACTTCTACCTAAAGGAGAAAAAAAAGATAAACCTGGATACATCACAATTCTAATATCAAACTATATTTCAAAGTCATCAACACAGTCTGGAACTGGCACAAAAAGAGAAACATAGATCGATAGAGCAGAATAGAAAACTCAGAAATGGACCCTCATCTCTATGGTCAACTAATTTTCAACAAAGCAGTAAAGAATATCCAATGGGTAAAAGACAGAATCTTCAACAAACAGTGTAGGAAAAACTGGACAATAACATACAAAAGAATGAAACTGGACCATTATCTTACACCACATACAAAATCAAATTCAAAATGAAAAGAAAACCTAAATGTGACATGAAAGTATAAAACTCCTAGAAGGGAATAATCTGTTTGAGCTCAGCCATAATGAAGTCTTCAAACTGATGGAAGAAACATTCCTAAAATTTGTATGGAGCCATAAAAGACCCTGAATTGCCAAGAAACTGTTGAAAAAGAAAAACAGCTGGGAGCATCACATTGCCTGATTTCAAGCTATATTACAGAACTGTGATCACCAAGACAGCACTGTACTGGCACAAAAACAAACAGATCAGTGGAACAGAATAGAGAGCCCAGATAAGGACCTTAAACTCTATGGTCAAATAATCTTCAACAAGGCAAGAAAAAATATACAATGGAAAAAATACAGTCTCTTCAATACTTGACGCTGGGAAAATTGGACAGCTATATAAAAAAGAAACTCCACCATTCTCTTACACCATACACAAGGTAAACTCAAAATGGATGAAAAATTTCAATGTGACACAGGAATCCATCAAAATCCTGGAGGAGAATATAGGCAGTAACCTCTTTGATATCATCCATAGCAACTTCTTTCAAGACATGTCTCCAAAGGTAAGGGAAACAAAAATTAAAATGAACTTTTGGGATGTAAATGGTCAACAAAACAAAGAGGTAACCCACAGAATGCAAATGAACTACAGACAAAGTGCTGATATCCAAGATCTTTAAAGAACTTCTCAAACTCAACACCCAAAAAACAAATAAGTCAAAAAATGAGCAGACAACATGAGCAGAAACTTCTCCAAAGAAGACATGCAAATGGATAATAGACACACGAAAAATTGTTCATCATCAATAGTCATCAGGGAAATTCAAATCAAAACCACATTGAAATACACCTTACACCAGTGTGAATTGCAGAAATTGATAAGGCAAGAGACAACAAATGTTGGAAAAGTTGTGGAGAAAGGGGAACCCTCTTACACTGTTAGTGGGAATTTAAGTTATGCAGCCACTTTGGAAAACCCTGTGGAGGGTTATCCAAAAATTAATAATAAAACTACCCTATGAACCAGCAATTGCCCTACTGGGAATTTACCCCAAAGATACAGATGTAGTGAAAAGAAGGGCCATATGTACTCCAATGTTCCTTGTAGCAATGTCCACAATAACCAAAATGTGGAAAAGGGCAATATGCCCTTCAACAGATGACTGTATAAAGAAGATGTGGTCAATATACACAATGGCATATTACTCAGCCATCAGAAAGGATAAATACCCAACTTTTGTGTCAACATGTTTGGGACTGGAAGAGATTATGCAAAGTGAAATAAGTTAAGCAGAAAAAGTCAATTATCATATGGTTTCACTTATGTGGAACATAAGGAATAGCATCGAGCACATTAGAAGGAAGGCAAAAATGAAGGGGGAGTGGGAGATGAACCACAAGAGACTATGGACTCCAGGAAACAAACTGAAGGTTTTAGAAGAGAGGGAGGTAGGGGGATGGAGTAGCTGTGTGATGGGTATTAAGGAGGGCATGGATTGCATGAAGCACTGGGTGTTACATACAAATAATGAATCATGGAACACTACATCAAAAGCTAACAATGTAGTGTATGGTGACTAACATAACATAATACTAATTTAAAAACAGCACTCAAATTCTTTTCTTTAAATATTTTATTTATTTGACAGAGAGAAACCACAAGCAGGCGGGGAGGCAGGCAGAGAGAGAGGAGGAAGCAGGCTCCCTGTGGAGCAGAGAGCCCGATGCGGGGCTCAATCCCAGGACCCTAAGATCATGACATGAGCCAAAGGCAGAGGCTTTAACCCACTGAGCCCACCCAGGCGCCCCAAAACAGCACTCAAATTCTAACTCAGTATGTCTCCCAAGGCAAGGGAAACAAAAACAGAAATAAACTCTTGAGATTTTCTTAAAGGAAAAAGTTTCTCCACAATGAAGGGAAAAGTCAACAAAACTAAAAGGCAACCTGTGGAATGGGAAAAGATATTTCCAAATGGTATATCTGATAAGAGTTAGTATCCCAAAAAAATAAAGATATTATAAAGCTCAACAACCAAAAAACAAAAAATCCAATTTTAAAATGGGCAGAAGACATGAACACATTTGCCCAAAGAAAAAATCCACACATACCACAGACATAAGAAAAGATGCTCAACTTCACTCATCATCAGGGAAATACAAATTAAAACTATAAAGAGATGTCACTTCACACCTGTTAGAAGAGCTGAAATCAATAACACAGGAAAAAAACAGGCATTGGTGAGGATGTGGAGAAAGGGAAACTTTTCTACACTGCTTTTGGGAATGCAAACTGGTGTATCTAATTTGGAAGACAATATGGAGACTGCAAAAATTTAAAAATAAAACTGCCTTATGATCCAGGAATTGCACTATTAAGTGTTAAAACAAAGAGTCCAAAAATAATATGAAGGGATACACACATCCTGATATTTATAACAACATTATGAACAATAGCTAAATTATGGAAAGAGCCAAGTGTGCATTGACTGATGAATGGATACAGAAGAGGTGGCACGCACACGCATGCACATGTGCGCATGCACACACACACACACACACACATACACAAATGGAACATTTATCAGCCATAAAAAGGAATGAAATCTTGCCATTTCCAATGACAGGACTAGAGCTAGAGAGTATGATGCTAAGTGAAATAAGTCAGTGAGAGAAAGACAAACACATGATTTTAGTCATATGTGGCATTTAAGAAACAAAACAAATGAGTAGACTGACAAATATATAGAAAGAAAGCATGAAACTGACTCTTAACTGTAGAGAAAAAATTGACAGTTACCCAAAGGAGGGAGGTAAGAGGTCTTGGTTAAAGGGTGATGCGGATTAAGAGTGCACTTGTGATGAGGACCAGGTGTGGTATGGAAGAGCTGAATCACTATTTTGTTCACTGAAACTAATATTACATTTTGTTAGCTAACTAAAATCTAAATAAAAACTTAAAAAAATACTGACTAGGAGTTAAATAATTTGAGAAAAAATAGCAGTTTAGAGAAAAAAAGCCAACGGGGTCTAGGATGAGTCTTCTGCCAGCTACAACCCAGGAGGACACAGTAGGCTCCAGTACACAAGTATGGGCCTCACAAACAAAAGTCATTGAAGAAAGGATGTCACGGACAAAAATGCCATGAGAAAATAATCAACTTAGTTCCAGAACACATATATAGAAAAAAGTTCAGAAGAATTGCTCTTATCTTGTTCCCTGCTTTATCCCAACTGCCTGGTATGTATGCAACAAATATTTATAATTTAAAGCAAAAATTAAGAAGCAACCCATGAAATGGGAGAAGGTATTTGCAAATAAGATTACAAACAAAGGGCTGATATCCAAGATCTATAAAGAACTTCTTAAACCCAACACCCGAAAAACAAATAATCCATTCCAAAAAAAAAAAATGGGCAGAAGACATGAATGGACACTTCTCCAAAGAAGACATGCAAATGGCTAAAAACACATGAAAACACGTTCAACATCACTAGCCATCAGGTAAATTCAAATCAGAACCACAATGAGATACAACCTTACACCAGTTAGAATGGCAAAAATTAACAAGACAGTAAACAATGTGTGTTGGAGAGGATGTGGAGAAAGGGGAACCCTCTTCCACTGTTGGTGGGAGTGCAAGTTGGTGTAGCCACTTTGGAAAACAGTATGGAGATTCCTTAAGAAATTAAAAATAGAGCTTCCTTATGACCCTGCAATTGTACTACTGGGTATTTACCCCAAAGATATAGGTATAGTGAAAACCAGGGCCATCTGTACCCCAATGTTCATAGCATCAATGACCACAATTGCCAAACTGTGGAAAGAGCCAAGATGCCCTTCAACGGATTAATAGATAAGGAAGATATGGTCCAAATATACAATGGAATATTACACCTCCATCAGAAAGGATGAATACCCAACTTTTGTATCAACATGGATGGGACTGAAGGAGATTATGCTGAGAGAAATAAGTCAAGCAGAGAGAGTCAGTTATCATTATGGCTTCACTTACTTGTGGAGCATAAGGAATAACATGGAGGACATGGAGGAGGAAAGGAAAAGTGAATTGGGGAAAATTGGAGGGGGAGATGAACTATGAGAACCTGTGGACTCTGAGAAACTAACAGGGTTTTTGAAGGGAAAGTTATGGGTGTGTCGGTGAAGCCTGGTGGTGGATATTAAGGCGGCACATACTGCATGAAACACTGGGTGTGGTGTATAAGCAATGAATCTTTGAAAACTGAAAAAATGAAATTAAAAAAAATAAAATCCATTCTGCCCATCAAAAAAAAAATTAACAGAACAAGAAACAACAAATGTCAGAGAGCATGTGGAGAAAGGGGAACCCTCTTACACTGTTGTTGGAATGCAAGTTGGTACAGCCATTCTAGGCAAGAGGATGGAGGTTCTTCAAGGCATTAAAAATAGAGCTACCCTGTGAATCAGCAATTGCACTACTAGGTACTTACCCCAAGGATACAGATATAGTGAAAAGAAGGAGCACATGCACCCTGATGTTCATAGCAGTAATATCCACAATAGCCAAGCTGTGGAAGGAGCCAAGATATCCTTCAACTGATGAATGGATAAAGAAGATGAGGCACATATCGATATTGGAATATTACTCAGCCACCAAAAAGGATGAATGCCTGTCATTTGCATTGACATGGATGGAACTGTAGAGTGTTACGGTATGTGAAGTAAATTCAGTAGAGAAGGACAATTATCATATTGTTTCACTCATATGTGGAACATAAGGAATAGCATGTAGGACCATAGGGAAAGGAGGGAAAACTGAAGGGGAAGAAATCATAAAGGGAGACCAACTATGAGAGACTATGGACTCCAGGAAACAAACTGAAGGTTACAGAAGGGAGGGGGGTAGGAGGATGGGGTATCTAGGTCATGGGTATTAAGAAGGGCCTGTGTTGTAATGAACAGTGGGTTTTATATGCAACTAATGAATCGTTGAACACTACATCAAAACTACATCAAAAACTAATATGGTGGCTAACTGAACATAACAAAAAAAGCAAAAAATAAGTTTTACTGCATAATATTTGTCTGAGAGATTACATTATGGTTGATTTTAAAATTTTTAAAATACTAGTTTGTATTATTGAAATATAACTGACATACAATGTTATATTAATTTCAGGTATGCAATATATTGATTAAATTTTATTTTTAATCGTTCGTGTTTTTATATTTTTCTTTTTTAAACATTTTTTTTAAATTTGATAGAGCAAGAGAGGGAATACAAGCAAGTTAAGTGGGATAGGGATAATCAGGCTCCCTGCTTAGCAGAGAGCCCAACATGGGGTTTGATATCAGGACCATAGGATCATGACCTGAGCCAAAGGCAGACACTTAAAGACTGAGCTACCCAGGCGCCCTTTATTTTTCTATTACTAGCATATCAACATTGAAATTATTAAGGAGGGTACATATTGCATGAAGCACAGGGTGTGGTGCATAAACAGTGAATTTTGGAACACTGAAGAAAATAAAATTTAAAAAAAGAAATTATAAAACAATTACCCAAAAATGCAACATTAAAGCAACACTGATTACAATGGAATTACAGAAAAAAGAGTAAAATCAATACTCTAATAAAGAGTGATTGAGACATTGAAGTAAAGTGACCCTTTTGATATTATTCTCAACTATAGTACTAATTAGTGGTGCTGTCCTTGATATATCAATTGGTCTATGAGTTCCAGATACAACTCTCCTATTTTTCAGATAAGAGAAAGTGAAGAGAATTATATCATTACCTCACACAATATTTTTTAAAAATTAAATGAGAATAGATAACAAGTATGTAAAGAAAATGTTCTATAGTGTAAAAATACTAAGGCCACTTATAATCTGGTATCTATTTCACAGATAAGATTTTATTGGTAATAGTGAAATAGGAGATTACTGTTAATATTTCTAAGATTGCCAGTTTATTAATAAGGAAAGATTGGGATGCCTGGGTGGCTCAGTTCTTTAAGTGTCTGCCTTCAGCTCAGGTCATGATCCAAGGGTCTTAGGATCAAGTCCTTCATTGGGATCCTTGATCACTGGGGAGCCTGCCATTCCCCCTGCTTGTGCACTTCCTCTCTGTCTAATAAGTAAAATAACATATTTAAAAATAATAAGAAAAGATTTTAAAAAGACATGAGGAGAGAACCAGAGCAGCACAACAGGGAGACATATTGTCTTTGTTGTTGTTGTTGTTGTTGTTGTTGTTGTTGTTGTTGCTGGGTCCCTTAATTGCACTCTTCTTCAAAGTCCCAGAAGGAATTTATCAATAATAAACCTCATCAACTCCCATAATGGGCATGGACAAACCAGGATGATGTCACTCTCCTGTTTATCTTTGTGTACAAAGTTATTTAACCACGGCCACACACTATTACCCAGATGGGTAAGGGTTGCACCATCTTCAGATGCTGAGGTCAATCATATAGAAAGAAATGCAGGAGCAAAAGCGTAATTAAGGTTTTTGACTTGTTCTCCTTCTGATACATGCTGTTAGTCCTTGACCATGTTTCTCAGTTATTCCCTATCATCTATTTCTATGAAGAAAAGCAAATGTGTTTTTAAAACTTCAAGCATAATTAACATACAGTGTTACAATAGGTTAAGTCGTATGATATAATGATTCAATAATTCTAGACATTTCTTTGTGATAATGAAGATAAGTGTACTCTAAATTGCTCTTAATTGCTCTTTTTTGATTGAATCAGGTAGCAATAACTTTCTGCCAGGAAATAGCTTGTTGGCTTCCATTTATGTATGGATAAAAGAATATGCTTGCCTGCCATATTTGGAATGATATGTTTGTTATATCGAGGCTGAAATTTCACAGAAGTAATGAAACTGATTTTACTTTGAGTGGGCATTATTTCTGGTAGAGAACTGAAACAGATGTCTCAAATATATTTATTTCTTATATGAAACTGACAGTGGTGGGTGTGCCCAAATTGTAGACTGTGAAGGGAAGATAGGGTTCTATAAAGCTACGGCAGCATTATAGGCTCTGGGTTCTATCACCTGATTGGGATTGAGACACAAATTCTCCCTCAGGTAAATTGTGTGATGCTACACAGTTACCCTGATAATTTTTTGAAAGAATTTTCTTTTATATTAATCTTACGTTAAAATGTCTATATTGGGAATTTGAATTGTTTTATTTGTAAAAGGTATAAATATGATTAAATACTTCATTTACTCATGGGGAAGGTAAAATACAGAATGATATAGAACAATTTCTGGGTTTTTGTCAACTTCAAGTAAAGATTTGATATTCTTTTTTTAAGATTTTATTTATTTTTTTGACAGAGAGAGATCACAAGTAGGCAGAGAGGCAGGCCAACAGAGAGAGGGGGAATCAGGCTCCTCGCTGAGCAGAAAGCTGGATGTGGGGCTTGATTCCAGTACCCCAGGATCATGACCTGAGCCAAAGGCAGAGGCTTTAACCCACTGAGCCACCCAGGTGCCCCAAGATTTGATATTCTATCACCACAATTGAAAAACAAACAAACAGGATGTCTGGGTGGCTCACTTGGTTAAGTGTCTGCCTTCAGCTCAGGTCATGATCTCAGGGTCCTGGGATTGAGTCCCACATTGGCTCCTTGCTCTGTGGGGAGTCTGCTTCTCTCTTTCCCTCTGCCTCCACCCCTGCTTGTGCTCTCTCTCTCACAAATAAATACATCTAAAAAAAATAAAAATAAAAAACAAAAAACAAGGTGACAGGATAAAAATTAAAAATATGTATTTAAATTTATTTTAAATTTAAACTAAAATGTATATATTTATATATTTTAGTAAACTCTATACTCAACATGGGGTTCAAACTCACAATCACAAAATAAAGGGTCACATGACTTTCACTGAGCCATCCAGGTGCCCCAACCACCACTATTAATAATTCCCCAATTTAAATATGCACTATTTTATTTACATTAAACACAAACAATTGAATACAGAAAATAAGAATAAGAATGAATGGAGTGGCCTGTTATCTTGTGTGGTACAGACACTATTCCATTGTCTGTCTGGTGTGCCAGGAAGACTGTTCAGTGTGGCTTGATCACAGTGACTCCCACTAACCAAAGTACAACAGAGATTTGCTTCATTTGATTTCAAAAATTGACTCAGAAATCAGGTAGGTCTCATTTTTACTGGGCTGTTTTAAAATATTGCGTGGAGGTCAGCTTTCATCTGCCTAGTGGGAGTGGAAAATGAGAAAAAGTTTGTATTTTTTAATGCAACATGTAGCAGGGTTTTTTTTTTTTTTGAGTATTTATATTATGCATCAGATATATTTTCAGTGCTTTCTACTGCTTTGGAACCCAGAACCTGGGACTGCTAATAAGCTGAATATTATGATTAGTCTTTGTAATCATTAGAGGAGTATATAATGTTTTGAAAGTCAGAATTTATTACTGAAATACCCTGTATCATATCCACTCCTAAACTATTCCTAGAGAGAAGAGCGAATATTTGTTTATTATTTATTTTTGTTGGTAAGGAATTTAAAAATTTAACATTTAACATGTCCGTAGTTGGGAAGTTGGGAAGGTTTGATCTCTTGAAGAGAAAAATATAAAAGAGGTTATTACTGATTTTTTTCAAAATAGACAGATATATTTTATTTCCATTGTTTTTTCTTATTTATTTTGAACCATTTTAAAATTCTACTGTAAATACACACACACACACACACACACACACAAACACACACAATACTTTAGCCTAAATAGAGGGACTGTGAGCTCCTTCAGTGTAACCAACTTATTTTTTTTCTTTTGTCCTCAGCATTTAACACAGATATAGGTTTTGAGGTTTTGAGTAGCCAGATTTGGTATTGTATAGGGAGTTGTATTATAGTCAGAGACAAACTCAACATTATTCAGTTTTGCTCTCTACATCTCAGTTTTGATGAAAACTGGTTACTCTAGACCAAAAAGTAGATTATGCTTGTAAAAGCAACTAAAGCTTGTCTTGTAAATGACAAAGATCTTGTAAATATGAATTCTTCTACCTGAATTTTAGAACAAATAGCAGGACATTTAAGTAGATAAAGTTGGAGAAGTGCATACTAGATAGTACTAAGATTTTCCATAAAGATCTGCTTAACCAGAGTAAAAATAATAAATATATCATATATAAATATAATATATATTAGTCTGGGACTACAGAAATTGAGAAATACAAATCTTATATAGATACTAAAACTGGCTAACTGAAATAATTCATCTTATATCATAAAACACAAATCATAACTGCCATCTCTTACCTAGATTTTGCATGATAATCACCATAGATATAGATATTAACTCTTTAAATTAACAATATATGTACTTATTCATCTGTATCTTGTAATGTTCTAAGCACTTTCAGTATGTTACATAATTTAATCCTGAACATATTTGAGATCTAACATTATTATCCTATTTTTATGTAAAGTTGACAAAGGGACTGTGGGTACAGGATACTCTGGACCCATAGTCACAATCCCGCCCCAAAATGTGGGCTCCTAAATTGATGTCCCTAGAATATCTAAGAGGTTGGTCATTGGTGAGGACCCTGATTTACTCCTGTGGATACATGGAACACGATGCACAACCACAGAGCATCACACCCTGGCTTGTACAGAAAGTGAGGGTTCACATTTTTGGTATAAATATTCCCTAAGTTATGTTTCAGTTACTTTCTAAATACTTCTCATACAGAATATATACCTAAGAGTTTTTAAGATCCAATTGGATCTTTAAACCTGAAAAGTTGATTCAATTTTGATTTCCATAATAAAAAATTCTATAAATAGGAGATTTTATTTTTTCCATAATTCACTTTTTGTGTTTTTCTATGGCAGTTATTCCAAAAATTTCCATACTAATTGATAAACAACTAATCATCATCAGGAAATCTCATGATCTTGAACTCTGGCAACCTTACTGTAAGTTACCAATATTAACTTCACAGACAATATTATAGTAATTTCAGGTATACAACATTGTGATTTAACAAATTATATGTTATGCTATGTTTACAAGTGTAGGTTACAGCTGTCACCATACAGACTATTATGATACCTTTGACTATAATCCTTAATGCTGTGTTTTTTATTCCTGTGACTTATTCACTCCATAACTGGAAGATTGTATGTCCCGTTCCCTCTTGACCATCGTGTCCATCACCCCACACTTCTCTCTTCTGGTAACCATCAGTTTCTTCTCTATATTTCTAGGACTCATACTGTTTTTTCCTTATTAATTTATATTTTTAGATTCCACATATGAGTGAAATTATGTAATATTTGTCTTTCTCAGTTTGACTTATTTCACTTATAATACACTTGTGGGTCCAACTGTGTTGTAAAAAGGGGAAGAATCTCAATCCACTATGATAATGGTATAATATTATATATATATATATAATATAATATATAATGGTATAATATAATATATAATATAATATATAATAATATTTACACACCATTCCTTCCTTATCCACTGATGTTGTTTCCATATCTTGTCTATTGTAAATAACATTGCAATAAACATATGGGTGTATATAAAAATATACAATAAAAATACACAATGAAATATTATTCAGGCCATAAGAATGAAATCTTGCCATTTGCAATGACATGGATGGAGCTAGAGAGTATTATGTTAAGTGAAATAAATCAGAGAAAGAGAAATATAGTGTGATTTCAGTCATATGTGGAATTTAAGGAACAAAGCAAATGAGTAAAGGGGGAAAAAAGAAGAGAGAGAGAGAGACAAACCAAGAAACAGGCTCTTAACTATAGAGAACAAACTGGTGGTTATGAGAATGCAGGTGGCTGACGGGATGGGTTAAACAGATTATAGGGATGAAGAGTGCATATATGATGAGTACCAGCTGTTATACGAAAATGTTGAATCACTGTATTCTACACTTGAAATTAATATTACACCATATGTTAAATAATTTGAATTTAAATACAACTTAAAAAAGGAATATCATCTGGAGATTTGAAAAAAAATAAAAGTAAGGGTGCATATACTCTTTTGCTTTCCTTGGGGGAAAATGTATACCCAGAGGTGGAATGACTAAGTATTGATATCTTTGAACCATAGTTGTGAATTCTTAGATTTCTAATAAATTTGGTCAATTATAGGTAATTTATAATCTAAAAATTTACAGGTCCTTGGAACTTTCCCTTATTGGCACCCAGGTTGCTATGTGTAAACATGCACACGTGCTCACGTGCATATGTGCATACACACACACACACACACACACACACAGTTATTTTGGGTGGTCATATCCCATGAGTGATCTGTCAACTCCATAGTTCTTCTAGGTGATCCAATGGAGAATACAACTTGGGTGGCCAACTATACTGGACGATCAGATTTTGACCTAGTGGGACTCTTCATTCAATCCAAGTACCCAGATCTCCTTTGTGTGGTGATTTTTGTAGTTTTCCTGATGGCCTTGTCTGGAAACACCATCCTGATCCTTCTGATACACTGTGATGTTCACCTTCATAACCCCATGTACTTTTTTATCACCCAATTGTCTCTCATGGATGTGATGTACATTTCTGTCACTGTGCCCAAGATGCTCATGGACCAGGTCACAGGAGTGAATAAGATCTCAGCCCCTGAATGTGGGTTGCAGATGTTTCTCTATCTGACACTAGGAGGTTCAGAATTTTTCCTTCTAGCTGCCATGGCCTATGACCGCTATGTGGCCATCTGCCATCCACTCCGTTATCCTATCCTCATGAACTATAGGGTGTGTCTCCTCTTGGTGTCTTCTTCCTGGTTTCTAGGATCTGTGGATGGATTTATGCTCACACCCGTCAGCATGACCTTCCCCTTCTGTAGATCCCGGGAGATCCATCATTTCTTCTGTGAGGTCCCTGCTGTAATGAAGCTTTCCTGCTCAGACACTTCCCTCTATGAGACCCTCATGTACCTGTGCTGTGTTCTCATGCTCCTCATCCCTGTGACAATCATTTCAAGCTCCTATTCTTTCATCCTCATCACCATCTGCTGAGGATGAACTCAGCAGAGGGATGGAAGAAGGCCTTTGCCACTTGTTCTTCCCACATGATGGTAGTCATCCTCTTCTATGGTGCTGCTGTCTATACCTACATGCTTCCCACCTCCTATCACACCCCAAAGAAGGACATGATTGTATCTGTCTTTTACACTATACTCACTCCTGTTCTAAATCCTTTAATTTATAGTCTTAGGAATAAGGATGTAACAAGGGCCCTAAAAATATTGTTGAATGTGGGATCTGTCCTACAGGAAACTATGAAGTAGGGAATATTTGTACTAATGTGTTTTTCCCCCTTCACTCTACAAATCAAAACTTTAGGACTTTTGGCAATATTTTTCTTCAGATTCTTATAACATAATGTGTCATCATCTCTTTGTCACTTTTGAAAGCATTATGTCCCTGTACTGGAAAGTTCTTCCTTTTTACACTTCTGCATTCAAAGTGCTTGTACAATTGTATTGTATTCATGTTGTATTTTTCTCAATATTCATATTATTAAGAAGTAAGTGATAAAATATTTAGAAACAAAGATCATAAGGTGTACAACTGATGAAAGAGAGATGGAGAGAGAGGTGATAAACCAAATGGAGTATAAACTTATAGGAGAATCTAGGCAAAAGGTGATAGGAGTGTTAATTGTACTATTATTATTCATACTAACCTTCCATAAATTTGAACTTACTTAAGAATAAAACATAAAGGATCAGAATTTTGATTATTTTAAAATTTGTCCTTGCAGCATGGTGGCAGTGTGACAAAGCTTGGAAATCATGCGCTAGTTACCATGGCTGATCAATACTTCCACAATTCAGTTACTGGTCTGGTTTTAAAAAAAAAAATGTATTGTGTTATGTAAGTAACCATAAAATTCATCATTAGTTTTTGATGAAGTATTCCAAGATTCATTGTTTATGGCCTGTGTTTAACTAGGGCAATATTGTTCTTAGGTTCTAAACCTGAAGATATCCTGTGGCCATTACTTCTCCAAAATCATTAGTACATTGTGGTAGAAGGTATTATGGGAAAAATATTAACCTTAACAAGGAGGTCTTAGGGAAGCTTTCCAGCATAAGGTGGTATTAGAGCTCATATTTAAAGTATTTAGCTTAATATACAAACAAGAAGAGGAAGATCATCAAATATTCAGTCCTTAATTTATTCAAAAAAGATCTTATACTACAATAAAAAATAACAAATAGTTGAGTCAAGATGGCAGGGAATAGGAGGAGGCACCATTTCAACCTGTACCCTAAAGTGAGCTGATCACCTACCAAAGAACTTTGATCACCCAAGAAATCAGCCTGAGGTCAGAATTATACATGTCTGGATCTCTACAGGAGCAGAAGATGCCAGTGGGCAGGTAAAGCAGAGTGGGAACATTGGCTGATATTGGAAGATAAACAAAAGGGGGAGGGAGCCACCAGAGGCAACCGATTGGAAAGTAATACCCCAATACGAGAGTGTCCTGCATCTTGGGACCAGAAATAGCTTGGAGTCTAGTAGAAAGCACTCAAAAAAAAAAAAAAAAAAAAGAGCAAAGCATCGCAGGCAAAATTGTGGGAATTGGGGCAGTTAGGGAGAGGGGCTTAAGTCCCCAGGCTCAGGACAGCCTCCCCTGGCGCTGAGCCAGAGAGAGTGTGGCAGAGAAAGCAAGTCTCGGTCCCTGCGCCGCTGGTGTGCCTGAGCCACCAGCGCACCCGAGAACGTGTGGGGTCAGGCTCCTGTAAGGGGCTGGGTGCCTCCCCAGATGGCATCCCTGAAATGCGCGCGTCCCAGACCCTCCCCTGGGAGAGGAGCTCACAGGTGCTAGCTGGGGGCTCTGGCACCCAGAAGCACCAAGCATTCCCAGTGCAGGCCAGCGGGAAAATCTCAGTGTGTAATCGCTGCTTGGAACCTCTCTGGTGTTCTGGGGCTGCCCAGACAGCCGCCACTGCCGTGGTAATTGGGTACAAGGAGGAGATCCTGCATCCCCAGGGACCGTGAGTCAGAACCTACTCTACCAGCAGCTCTGCAGAGCATTCTGAGGCTTCTCTCTGAGAGGGAGGTCTGGGTGCAGTTTGCTCTCCTCTAAACTTCCAAAAAGGATCAAAAGCTGTGAAGGCGAGAGAAAACAGATGAACAAACATAAAAACCTCCGGAGAACAAGCCTAAAAAAAAAAAAAGGTTTCCTAAGAGCCAGCCCCATTGAGGGGGGCGGGAGGACCTAACTCAGGGAACATCATTGACAGAAAACACACGTGGCAGACCCCTCCCCAAGAAAACCAACCAGGAAGGAAGAAAAAAAAAAAGAAGATGACAAGAGAACAACCACCACTACTTCATAAATACAACTTTTATTTTTAACTCCTTTTTTTTTACACATATAGATAATTTTTTAACCTATTTACCATCACAGTGAGATGTCCAGTACATCAAATTCCTTAATAACCTTCTAACCTGAACTTTTTGATACATACACCGGTGTTTTATTTTGCTTTTCTATTTTTAAAAATGTAAAAATTTTTTTTTTAAATTTTACTTTTTTTTTAAAATTTATTTATTTTAGTCTAGTTTATTCTTTTTTAATTTTTATTTTCTACTATACATATAGAGTTAAACTTCAAGGTAATCCCCTTTCCCCAGTCAATGTTACCCCTATAGGTAAACCAATTTTTAATCCCCCTGTATCTTAGGAAAACTGAGTCCCTTAACAAAGACACCAAGATACATCCAGGTAGAATCAAAATAACCTTCCTCGCCCACACTGAGAATTTATAAGCACTTTCCCATCTTTTCCTTCCACCAGTGTTTCTGTGTATTTGTGTTTGTCCTGATAGTATATAAATCTTATACTTGGGGTTCTTTTTGACGAGGTTCTTCCTTTTTTTGCTTATATATATATTTTTTTCTCTTGTCATATCCTTTTTTTTTGTTTGTTTATATACTTTTATCAGTCTTTTGGTTTGACTGTTTTTGTTTGTATACTTCATGAATCTTAACTCAGAGCCCATTTGGGCTGAGCCTTCTCTTTTATCTTCCCTTTTCTCCTGTCTCAGTCTCTCTCTCTCTTTTCTATTTTTCCTCTATTTCTTTTTCTTTTCTTTTTTCTCTCATTTGGGTGGGAAATTCTGATTGCACAGAAGCGTTCCAGGGTGCACCTTGACTGCACCACAATCAATATATCCATGTGCATCTGTTCAGTCATCTCTTACCAAAATGACTAGGAGGAGGAATGCCCAACAGAAGAAAATACAGAGGATGGACCTTCTGCAACAGAGCTAATGGCTATCGACATAGACAATATGTCAGAAAGGGAAATAAGGCTAACAATTCTCCAGGCAATAGCTAGGTTGGAGAAAGCCATGGATGACCAAACAGAATTGATTAGGGCAGAACTGAAAGCCACCAGGGATGATGTTCAAAATGCTCCAAATGTGTTCCAATCAAATCTAAATTCTATAAAAGCTAGGGTAACTGAGACAGAAGATAGAATTAGTGATCTGGAGGACAAACAGATAGAGAGAAAGGATCAGGAGGAACCCTGGAACAAACAGCTAAGAAGCCATCAAAACAGAATCAGGGAAATAAATGATGCCATGAAATGTTCCAACGTCAGAATTATTGGAATCCCTGAAGGGGAGGAAAAGGAAGAAGTGTAGAAGATATAGTGGAAGAAGTTGTCTATGAAAATTTTCCCAATCTCACAAATGGAAACAGTGTTCATGTACTAGGAGCAGAAATTTTTCCCCCCAAGATTTTAGATTATCGAACGTCCTCACGATACCTGATAGTTAAAATGAAGAATTACAATTCTAGACAGACCCTCTTAAAAGCAGCTAGGACAAAGAAGCTCCTTACATACAGAGGAAGGAGCATTAAAATAATTTCAGACCTGACCCCAGAGACCTGCCAAGCGTGGAAGGACTGGCAAAATATATTCAGAGTTCTAAATGAGAAGAACATGCAACCAAGAATACTTTATCCAGCAACACTGAAATTCAAAATGGATGGAGATATAAAGAGTTTCCAAGACTGGAAATGCTTAAAAGACCATGCAACCACGAAGCCAAAAATGCAGGAAATATTAAGGGGGGTCCTATAAAAGAGAAAAAATCTTAAAAATATCATTGAACAGAAACATAGAGACAATCTACAGACAGAAAGACTTCAAAGGTAACACGATGTCAATAAAAACGCGATCTCTCAATAATCACTCTCAATGTGAATGGCCTAAATGCGCCCATAAAATGACACAGGGTTGCAGATTAGATAAAATGACAGGACCCATCCATATGTTGTCTACAAGAGACCCATTTTGAACATAAATTAGCACCCAGACTGAAAGTGAAGGGAAGGAGAAGCATCATTCATGCCAATGGACCTCAAAAGAAGGCCGGAGTAGCGATTCTCATATCAGATAAATTAGATTTTAAACTAAAGACTGCAGTCAGAGATACAGAAGGACAGGACATAATTCTTATTTTTTTAATTTATTTATTTATTTTTTCAGTGTAACAGTATTCATTGTTTTTGCACAACACCCAGTGCTCCATGCAATACGTGCCCTCCCTATTACCCACCCCCTGGTTCCCCCAACCTCCCAGCCCCGCCCCTTCATAACCCTCAGGTTGTTTTTCAGAGTCCATAGACTCTTATGGCTCATCTCCCCTTCCAATTTCCCTCAACTTCCTTCTCCTCTCCGTCTCCCAATGTCCTCCATGTCATTTGTTATGCTCCACACTTAAGTGAAATCATATGATACTTGACTCTCTCTGCTTGACTTATTTCACTCAGCATAATCATTTCCACTCTCGTCAATGTTGCTACAAAAGTTGGGTATTCATCCTTTCTTTTTTTTTTTTTTTGTTTAAAAAAACATATAATGGATTTTTATCCCCAGGGGTACAGGTCTGTGAATCACCAGGTTTACACATTTCACAGCACTCACGATAGCACATACCCTCCCCAATGTCCATAACCCCCTCCCCCTCTCCCAACCACACCACCCCCCAGCAACCCCATTTGTTTTGTGAGATTAAGAGTCATTTATGGTTTGTCTCCCTCCCAATTCCATCCTGTTTCCTTTATTCTTCTCCTACCCCCCTAACCCCCCATGTTGCATCTCCATGTCCTCATATCAGGGAGATCATATGATAGTTGTCTTTATCCAAATAACTTATTTCACTAAGCATGATACCCTCTAGTTCCATGCACGTCGTTGCAAATGGCAAGATTTCATTTCTTTTGATCACTGCATTGTATTCCATTGTGTATATATACCACATATGCTTTATCCATTCATCTGTTGATGGAAATCTAGGTTCTTTCCATAGTTTGGCTATTGTAGACATTGCTGCTATAAACATTCGGATACACGTGCCACTTTGGATCACTATGTTTGGGTCTTTAGAGTAAATACCCTGTGACAGTACATAATTCTTAAAGGGAGTATCCACCAAGATGATCTAACAATTGTAAATATCTGCGCCCCTATATGAAAGCATCCAATTACATAAGAAAATTATTAATCAAGATAAAGAGTCATATTGATATGAATACAATAATAGTAGGAGATCTTCATATGCCTCTCTCAGTAACAGACAGATCATCGAAGCAGAAAATCAATAAAGAAATAAGAGCATTGAATGACACATTGGACCAGATGGACGTCATAGATATATACAGAACATTCCACCCTAAATCAACAGAATACTCATTTCTCTAAGTGTACGTGTAACCTTCTCCAGAATAGACCACATACTGGGTTACAATGCAGGACTCAATTGATACCAAAAGACTGACATTATTCCCTGCATATTCTCAGATCACAATGCTTTGAAACTGGAACTCAATCACAAGGAAAAGTTCAGAAGAAACTCAAACACATGAAGGCTAAAGACCACCTTGCTTAAGAATGCTTGGATCAACCAGGAGATCAAAGAAGAACTTAAACAATTCAGGGAAACCAATGAGAATGAAGACACTTCAGTCCAAAACCTATGGGATAAAGCAAAGGGTTCTAAGGGGGAAATACATAGCCATCCAAGCCTCCCTCAAAAACATTGAAAAATCCAGAATACACCAGCTGTCTCTACACCTTAAAGAACTGGAGAATCAACAACAAATCAAACCAACTCCACATACAAGAAGGGAACTAATCAAGATTAGAGCAGAGATCAATGAGGTAGAAACGAGAGATACAGTAGAACGTATCAAAGAAACGAGAAGGTGGTTTTTTGAAAGAATCAATAAGATCGATAAACCATTGGCCACACTAATCCAAAAGAAAAGAGAGAAAGCCCAAATTAATAAAATTATGAATGAAAAGGGAGAGATCATAACGAACACCAAGGAAATAGAAACAATCATCAGAAATTATTACCAACAGTTATATGCCAATAAGCTAAGCAACCTAGATGAAATGGATGCATTCCTGGAAAACTACAAACTCCCCATATTGAACCAGGAAGAAACGGAAAACCTCAATAGACCGATATCTAGTAACAAGATTGAAGCAGTGATCAAAAACCTCAGAAAAAACAAGAGCCGAGGACCGGACGGATTCCCTGGGGAATTCTACCAAACGTTCAAAGAAGAAATAACACCTATTCTCCTGAAGCTGTTCCAAAAAATTGAAGCAGAAGGGAAACTTCCAGACGCTTTTTATGAAGCCAGCATTACCCTGATCCCCAAACCAGGCAAAGACCCTATCAAAAAGGAGAATTTAAGACCAATATCACTGATGACTATGGATGCAAAGATTCTCAACAAGATCCTAGCAAACAGGATCCAGCAGCACATTAAAATGATTATCCACCATGACCAGGTGGGATTCATCCCTGGGTTGCAAGTTTGGTTCAACATTCGCAAATCAATCAATGTGATAGAACAAATCAATAAGAGAAGAGAGAAGAACACCATGGTCCTCTCAAATGATGCAGAAAAAGCATTTGACAAAATCCAGCATCCGTTCCTGATTCAAACGCTTCAAGTATAGGGATAGAGGGAACATTCCTGAACTTCATAAAATCTATCTATGAAAGACCCACAGCAAATATCATCCTCAATGGGAAAAAGCTTGCAGCCTTCCCGTTGAAATCGGGAACACGACAAGGAAGCCCACTCTCACCACTCTTGTTCAACATAGTATTAGAAGTCCTAGCAATGGCAATCAGACAACAAAGAGGAATTAAAGGTATCCAAATTGGCAAGGAAGAAGTCAAACTCTCTCTCTTCGCAGATGACATGATTCTTTATATGGAAAACCCCACAGACTCCACCCCCAAACTACTAGAACTCATACAGCAATTCAGTAATTGGCAGATACAAATGCAATGTACAGAAATCAGTGGCTTTCTTATACACTAACAATGAAAATACAGAAAGGGAAATTAGAGAATCGATTCCATTTACTATAGCACCAAGAACCATAAGATACCGGGGAATAAACCTAACCAAAGAGGTAAAGGACCTGTACTCGAGGAACTACAGAACACTCATGAAAGAAATTGAAGAAGACACAAAAAGATGGAAGACCGTTCCATGCTCTTGAATCGGAAGAAAAACATTGTTAAAATGTCTATACTGCCTAAAGCAATCTATACTTTTAATGCCATTCCGATTAAAATTCCACCGGTGTTTTTCACAGAGCTGGAGCAAATAATCCTAAAATTTGTATGGAATCAGAAGAGACCCCAAATTGCTAAGAAAATGTTGAAAAACAAAGCAAAACTGGCGGCATCACCTTACCCGATTTCAAGCTTTATTACAAAGCTGTGATCACCAAGACAGCGTGGTACTGGCATAAAAACAGACACATTGAGAGGAGGAGTCAAGATGGGGGAGAAGTAGCAGCCTGAGACTACATCAGGTAGCAGGAGATCAGCTCCATAGCTTATCTAAACATTGCAAACCCCTACAAATCCAATGGGAGAGTGAAGAGAAGAAGAACAGCAACTCTAGAAACAGAAAATCAACCACTTTCTGAAAGGTAGGACTGGCGGAGAAGTGAATCTAAAACGACGGGAAGATAGACCGCGGGGGGAGGGGCCAGCTCCCTGCAAGCGGTGGAGCAACGGAGCACAAAATCAGGACTTTTAAAAGTTGTTCCACTGAGGGACATTGCTCCAGAGGCTAAACCAGGGTAAAGCCCACGTGGGGTTTGCGTGGCCCCAGGCCCCGCAGGGTCACAGAAGGATCGGGGGTGTCAGAGTGTCGGAGAGCTCACAGGTATTAGAACGGAGAAGCCGGCTGCAGAGACAGAGCCGAGGACTGAAATCTTAGCTCGGGGTTACATTGAACTGGTCGCGGGCTGGGTGAGCTCGGAGCGTGGAAAGAGGCTGGGGCGGGAGTGATTGGGTGCTGTCCTCTGGGGGCGCACTGAGGAGTGGGGCCCCAGGCTCTCGGCTCCTCCGGGCCGGAGACTGCGAGGCCGCCATTTTCATTCCCGTCCTCCGGAACTCTACGGAAAGCATGCAGGGAACAGAAGCTCCCAAAAGCGAACCCGAGCAGATTACTTAGTCCGGCCGCCGGTAAGGGCGGGGCAATCCCGCCTCGGGCAAAGACACTTGAGAGTCACTACAACAGGCCCCTCCCCCAGAAGATCAACAAAATATCCAGCCAGGACGAAGTTCATCTATCAAGGAAAAAGCAGGTTCAATTCCTAAGACAGCAGAGCAATTCCAGAGGAGGAGAAAGCAAAGCACGGAACTCATGGCTTTCTCCCCATGATTCTTTAGTCTTGCGGCTACTTCAATTTTTTTTCTTTTTTCTTCTTCTGCTAAATTTTTAAAAATTTTACCCTTTTCTTTTTTAACGTTTTTTGACTAGTTCATCTAAATATATATATTTTTTTCTTTCTGTTTTATATTTTTTTATTTGTTTTATTTTTTAATTTTTTTTCTTTTTTTTCCTTTTTTTTTCTTTTTTTTCCTATTTTTTTTTTCAAAACCTGTTTTTATCCCCTTTCTCCCCCTGACAATTAGGAGTCTCTTCTGATTTGTTTACAGAGCATTTTTCTGGGGTCTTTGCCACCCTTTTAGTAGTTTATTTGCTCCTTCATATCCTCTTATCTGGACAAAATGACAAGGCGGAAAAAATCACCACAAACAAAAGAACAAGAGACAGTACCAAAGGCTAGGGACCTAATCAACACAGACATTGGTAATATGTCAGATCAAGAGTTCAGAATGACGATTCTGAACATTCTAGCCGGGCTCGAAAAAGGCATGGAAGATATTAGAGAAACCCTCTCTGGAGATATAAAAGCCCTTTCTGGAGAAATTAAAGAACTAAAATCTAACCAAGTTGAAATCAAAAAAGCTATTAATGAGGTGCAATCAAAAATGGAGGCTCTCACTGCTAGGATAAATGAGGCAGAAGAAAGAATTAGTGATACAGAAGACCAAATGACAGAGAATAAAGAAGCAGAGCAAAAGAAGGACAAACAGGTACTGGACCACGAGGGGAGATTTCGAGAGATAAGTGACACCATAAGACGAAACAACATTAGAATAATTGGGATTCCAGAAGAAGAAGAAAGAGAGAGGGGAGCAGAAGGTCTATTGGAGAGAATCATTGGAGTGAATTTCCCTAATATGGCAAAGGGAACAAGCATCAAAATCCAGGAGATGCAGAGAACCCCCCTCAAAGTCAACAAGAATAGGTCCACACCCCGTCACCTAATAGTAAAATTTACAAGTCTTAGTGACAAAGAGAAAATCCTGAAAGCAGCCCGGGAAAAGAAGTCTATAACATACAATGGTAAAAATATTAGATTGGCGGCAGACTTATCCACAGAGACCAGGCAGGCCAGAAAGAGCTGGCATGATATATTCAGAGCACTCAACGAGAAAAACATGCAGCCAAGAATACTCTATCCAGCTAGGCTATCATTGAAAATAGAAGGAGAGATAAAAAGCTTCCAGGACAAACAAAAGCTGAAAGAATTTGCAAACACCAAACCAGCTCTACAGGAAATATTGAAAGGGGTCCTCTAAGCAAAGAGAGAGCCTAAAAGTAGTAGATCAGAAAGGTACAGAGACAATATACAGTAACAGTCACCTTACAGGCTAATAATGGCACTAAATTCATATCTCTCAATAGTTACCCTGAATTTTAATGGGCTAAATGCCCCAATCAAAAGACACAGGGTATAAGAATGGATAAAAAAAAAAACAAACATCAGTATGTTGCCTACAAGAAACTCATTTTAGATGTGAAGACACCTCCAGATTTAAAGTGAGGGGGTGGAAAACAATTTACCATGCTAATGGGCATCAGAAGAAAGCTGGGGTGGCAATCCTTATTTCAGATCAATTAGATTTTAAGCCAAAGACTATAATAAGAGATGAGGAAGGACACTATATCCTACTCAAAGGGTCTGTCCAACAAGAAGATCTAACAATTTTAAATATCTATGCCCCTAACGTGGGAGCAGCCAACTATATCAACCAATTAATAACAAAATCAAAGAAACACATCAATAATAATACAATAATAGTAGGGGACTTGAACACTCCCCTCACTGAAATGGACAGATCATCCAAGCAAAAGATCAACAAGGAAATAAAGGCCTTAAATGACACACTGGACCAGATGGACATCACAGATATATTCAGAACATTTCATCCCAAAGCAACAGAACACACATTCTTCTCTAGTGCACATGGAACCTTCTCCAGAATAGATCACATCCTGGGTCACAAATCAGGTCTCAACCGGTATCAAAAGATTGGGATTATTCCCTGCATATTTTCAGACCACAATGCTCTGAAGCTAGAACTCAATCACAAGAGGAAAGCTGGAAAGAACCCAAATACATGGAGACTAAAGAGCATCCTTCTAAAGAATGAATGGGTTAACCAGGAAATTAAAGAAGAACTGAAAAAATTCATGGAAACAAATGATAATGAAAACACAATAGTTCAAAATCTGTGGGACACAGCAAAGGCAGTCCTGAGAGGAAAATATATAGCGGTACAAGCCTTTCTCAAGAAACAAGAAAGGTCTCAAGTACACAACCTAACCCTACACGTAAAGGAGCTGGAGAAAGAACAAGAAAGAAATCCTAAACCCAGCAGGAGAAGAGAAATCATAAAGATCAGAGCAGAAATTAATGAAATAGAAACAATCAAAAAAAAAAAACAATAGAAAAAATCAATGAAACTAGGAGCTGGTTCTTTGAAAGAATCAATAAGATTGATAAACCCCTGGCCAGACTCATCAAAAAGAAAAGAGAAAGGACCCAAATCAATAAAATCATGAATGAAAGAGGAGAGGTCACAACTAACACCAAAGAAATACAGACAATTAGAAGAACATACTATGAGCAACTCTACACCAACAAATTTGACAATCTGGAAGAAATGGATGCATTCCTAGAGACATATAAACTACCACAACTGAACCAGGAAGAAATCACAAACCTGAACAGGCCCATAACCAGTAAGGAGATTGAAACAGTCATCAAAAATCTCCAAACAAACAAAAGCCCCGGGCCAGACGTCTTCCCAGGGGAATTCTACCAAACATTTAAAGAAGAACTAATTCCTATTCTCCTGAAACTGTTCCAAAAAATAGAAACGGAAGGAAAACTTCCAAACTCATTTTATGAGGCCAGCATCACCTTGATCCCCAAACCAGACAAGGATCCCACCAAAAAAGAGAACTACAGACCAATATCCTTGATGAACACAGACGCAAAAATTCTCGCCAAAATACTAGCCAATAGGATTCAACAGTACATTAAAAGGATTATTCACCACGATCAAGTGGGATTTATTCCAGGGCTGCAGGGTTGGTTCAACATCCGCAAATCAATCAATGTGATAGAACACATTAATAAAAGAAAGAACAAGAACCATATGATACTCTCAATAGGTGCTGAAAAAGCATTTGACAAAGTACAGCATCCCTTCCTGATCAAAACTCTTCAAAGTGTAGGGATAGAGGGCACATACCTCAATATTATCAAAGCCATCTATGAAAAGCCCACCGCAAATATCATTCTCAATGGAGAAAAACTGAAAGCTTTTCCGCTAAGGTCAGGAACACGGCAGGGATGTCCATTATCACCACTGCTATTCAACATAGTACTAGAAGTCCTAGCCTCAGCAATCAGACAACAAAAAGAAATTAAAGGCATCCAAATTGGTAAAGAAGAAGTCAAACTATCACTCTTCGCAGATGATATGATACTATATGTGGAAAGACTCCACTCCAAAACTGCTAGAACTTGTACAGGAATTCAGTAAAGTGTCAGGATATAAAATCAATGCACAGAAATCAGTTGCATTTCTGTACACCAATAACAAGACTGAAGAAAGAGAAATTAAGGAGTCAATCCCATTTACAATTGTACCCAAAAGTATAAGAAACCTAGGAATTAACCTAACCAAAGAGACTAAGAATCTATACGTAGAAAATTATAAAGTACTCATGAAAGAAATTGAGGAAGACACAAAAAAAAAAAAAAATGGAAAAATGTTCCATGCTCCTGGATTGGAAGAATAAATATTGTGAAAATGTCTATGCTACCTAAAGCAATCTACATATTTAATGCAATCCCTATCAAAATACCATCCAGGGCGCCTGGGTGGCTCAGTGGGTTAAGCTGCTGCCTTCGGCTCAGGTCATGATCTCAGGGTCCTGGGATCGAGTCCCGCATCGGGCTCTCTGCTCAGCAAGGAGCCTGCTTCCCTCTCTCTGCCTGCCTCTCTATCTCCTTGTGATCTCTGTCTGTCAAATAAATAAATAAAATCTTTAAAAAAAAATACCATCCATTTTTTTCAAAGAAATGGAACAAATAATCCTAAAATTTATATGGAACCAGAAAAGACCTCGAATAGCCAAAAGAATATTGAAAAAGAAAGCCAAAGTGGGTGGCATCACAATTCCGGACTTCAAGCTCTATTACAAAGCTGTCATCATCAAGACAGCATGGTACTGGCACAAAAACAGACACATAGATCAGTGGAACAGAATAGAGAGCCCAGAAATTGACCCTCAACTCTATGGTCAACTAATCTTCGACAAAGCAGGAAAGAATGTCCAATGGAAAAGAGACAGCCTCTTCAATAAATGGTGCTGGGAAAATTGGACAGCCACATGCAGAAAAATGAAATTGGACCACTTCCTTACACCACACACGAAAATAGACTCCAAATGGATGAAGGACCTCAATGTGAGAAAGGAATCCATCAAAATCCTTGAGGAGAATGCAGGCAGCAACCTCTTCGACCTCAGCCATAGCAACATCTTCCTAGGAACAACGGCAAAGGCAAGGGAAGCAAGGGCAAAAATGAACTATTGGGATTTCATCAAGATCAAAAGCTTTTGCACAGCAAAGGAAACAGTTAACAAAACCAAAAGACAACTGACAAAATGGGAGAAGATATTTGCAAACGACATATCAGCTAAAGGGCTAGTATCCAAAATCTATAAGGAACTTAGCAAACTCAACACCCAAAGAACAAACAATCCAATCAAGAAATGGGCAGAGGACATGAACAGACATTTCTGCAAAGAAGACATCCAGATGGCCAACAGACACATGAAAAAGTGCTCCACATCACTCGGCATCAGGGAAATAGAAATCAAAACCACAATGAGATATCACCTCACAGCAGTCAGAATGGCTAAAATGAACAAGTCAGGAAATGACAGATGCTGGCGAGGATGCGGAGAAAGGGGAACCCTCCTCCACTGTTGGTGGGACTGCAAGCTGGTGCAACCACTCTGGAAAACAGCATGGAGGTTCCTCAAAATGTTGAAAATAGAACTACCCTATGACCCAGCAATTGCACTACTGGGTATTTACCCTAAAGATACAAACATAGTGATCCGAAGGGGCACGTGTACCTGAATATTTATTGCGGCAATGTCTACAATAGCCAAACTATGGAAAGAACCTAGATGTCCATCAACAGATGAATGGATAAAGAAGAGGTGGTATATATACACAATGGAATACTATGCAGCCATCAAAAGAAATGAAATCATGCCATTTGCGACGACGTGGATGGAACTAGAGCGTATCATGCTTAGTGAAATAAGTCAATCAGAGAAAGACAACTATCATATGATCTCCCTGATATGAGGACATGGAGAAGCAACATGGGGGGGTAGGGAGATAGGAGAAGAATAAATGAAACAAGATGGGATTGGGAGGGAGACAAACCATAAATGACTCTTAATCTCACAAAACAAACTGGGGGTTGCTGGGGGGAGGTGTGATTGGGAGAGGGGGAGGGGGCTATGGACATTGGGGATGGTAAGTGCTATCGTGAGTGCTGAGAAGTGTGTAAACCTGGCGATTCACAGACCTGTACCCCTGGGGATAAAAATACATTATATGTTTATTTAAAAAAAAATTTGGAAGGGGAGGTGAACCATAAGAGACTATGGACTCTGAAAAACAACCTGAGGGTTTTGAAGGGTCAGGGCAGGGATGTTGGGGGAACAGGTGGTGGGTAATGGGGAGGGCACATTTTGCATGGAGCACTGGGTGTTGTGCAAAAAGAATGAATACTGTTACGCTGAAAAAATAAATAAAATGGAAAAAGAAAAAAAAAAAAAACAGACACATTGACCAGTGGAACAGAGTGGAGAGCCCAGATATGGACCCTCAACTCTATGGTCAAATAATCTTCGACAAAACAGGAAAAAATATATAATGGAAAAAGACAGTCTCTTCAATAAATCGTGCTGGGAAAACTCGACAGCGATATGTAGAAGAATGAAACTCGACCATTCTCTTACACCGTACACAAACATAAACTCGAAATGGATCAAAGACCTCAACATGAGACAGGAATCTATCAGAATCCTAGAGGAGATCATAGGCAGTAACCTCTTCAATAGCAGCCACAGCAACTTCTTTCAAGTTTTGTCTCCAATAGCCAAGGAAACAAAAGCAAAAATGAACTTTGGGACTTCATCAAGAACAAAAGCTTCTGCACAGCAAAGGAAACATTCAACAAAACAAAAAGGCAACCTACGGAATGGGAGAAGATATTCGCAAATCACAGTATAGACAAAAGGTTGATATCCAGGATCTATAAAGAACTCCTCAAACTCAACACACACAAAACAGAAAATCATATCAAAAAATGGGCAGAAGATATGAAAAGACACTTCTCCAAAGAAGACATACAACTGGCTATCAGACACATGAAGAAAATGTTCATCATCACTAGCCATCAGGCAGATTCAAATTAAATTCATATTGAGATACCACCTGACACCAGTTAGAATGGCCAAAATTAGCAAGACAGGAAACAACGTGTGTTGGAGAGGATGTGGAGAAAGGGGAACCCTCTTCCACTGTTGGTGGGAATGCAAGCTAGTGCAGCCACTTTGGAGAACAGTATGGATGTTCCTGAAGAAACTAAGAATAGAGCTTCCCTATGACCCTGCAATTGCACTGCTGGGTATTTACCCCAAGGATACAGATGTAGTGAAAAGAAGGGCCATCTGTACCCCAATGTTTATTGCAGCAATGGCCACGGTCGCCAAACTGTGGAAAGAACCAAGATGCCCTTCAACGGATGAATGGATAAGGAAGATGTGGTCCATATACACAATGGAGTATTATGCCTCCATCAGAAAGGACGAATTCCCAACTTTTGTAGCAACATGGACGGGACTGGAAGAGATTATGCTGAGCGAAATAAGTCAAGCAGAGAGAGTCAAGTATCATATGGTCTCACTTATTTGTGGAGCATAACAAAGAACATGGAGGACATGGGGAGATGGAGAGGAGAGGGAGTTGAGGGAAACTGGAAGGGGAGATGAACCATGAGAGACTATGGACTCTGAAAAACAACCAGAGTGTTTTGAAGGGGTGGTGGGATGGGAGGTTGAGAAACCAGGTGGTGGGTAATAGGGAGGGCTTGTACTGCATGGAGCACTGGGTGTGATGCCAAAACAATGAACACTGTTATGCTGTAAATAAACAAATTAAAAAAAAAAGAAAGAAACAAGAGCATTTAATGACACATTGGAATAGATGGCTCTCATAGATAGATACAGAACATTCCACTCTAAAACAACACAATACTCATTCTTCTCAAGCACACATGGAACTTCTTTAGAGTACACCACATACCGGGTCACAAATAAGGACTCAGCTGATACCAAAATAATGAGATTATTCCCTGCATATTCTTGGACCGCAGTGTTATGAAACTGGAAATCAACCACAGGAAAAAGTTTGGAAGGAATACAAACACTTAGAAGCTAAAGACCATCCTGCTCAAGAATGTTTGGATCAACCATTAATCAAAGAAGAACTTAAACGATTCATGGAAATCAGTGAGAATGAAGACACTTCAGTCCAAAACCTATGGGATGTGGCAAAGGTGGTCCTAAGGGAGAAATATATAACCATCCAAGCCTCACTCAAAAAAATTGAAAAAATCAGAATACCCCAGCTGTCTTTGCACCTTAAAGAAATGGGAAATGAACAACAAATTAAGCCAACCCCATGCAGAACAAGGGAAATAATCAAGATGAGCGCAGAGATAAATGAGACAGAAACTAGATCTACAGTAGAACACATCAATGACACTAGAAGCTTATCCTTTGAAGGAATCAATAAGATCAATAAACCACTGGCCAAGCTAATCCAAAAGAAAAGAGAGAGGACCCAAATTAATAAAATTATGAATGAAAGGCGAGAGAACATGACTAATACCAAGGACATATAATCAATCATAAGAAATTATGATCAACAGCTATATACCAGTAAGTTAAGGAACCTAGAAGGAATGGATGCATCCCGGAAACTTATAAACTTCCAAGATTGAAATGGAAGAAGTCGACAACGTGAATAGACCAATATCTAGTAACAAGATTGAAGCAGTGATCAAAAATCTCCCAAAAAACAAGAGCCCAGAACCTGACAGATTCCCTGGGGAATTCTACCAAACTTCCAAAGAAGATATAATACCACTCTCCTGAAGCTGTTTCAAATAATATATACAGAAGAAAAACTTCCAGACCCTTTCTATGAAGCCAGCATTATCCTGATCCCCAAACCAGGCAAAGAACCCACCAAAAAGGAGAATTTCAGACCAATGTCCCTGATGAATATGGATGTCAAGATTCTCAACAAGATCCTAGCTAATAGGATCCAACATTACATTAAAAAGATTATCCACCATGACCAGGTGGGATTTATCCCTGGGATGCAAGGATGGTTCAACGTTCACATATCAGTGAGTGTTATAGAGCAAATCAAAAAGAGAAGAAAGAACCACATGGTCCTCTCAACTGATGCAAAAAAAAAAAATCTTGAATAATACAGCATCAATTTCTGTTTGAAATGCTTCAACGTATAGGGACATAAGGAACATTCCTCAACTTCATAAAATCTATCTATGAAAAACCCACAGCGAATATCATTTTCAATGGGGAAAAGCTGAGAGCCTTTCTACTAAGATCAGGAACATGACAAGGATGCCCACTCTTACCTCTGTTGTTCAACATAGTACTAGAAGTCCTAGCAACAGCAACCGGACAACAAAAGAAACAAAAGACATTCAAATTGTCAATGAAGAAGTCAAACTCCCTCTCTTCGCAGATGACATGATCCTTTATATGGAAAACCCAAAAAACTCCTCCTCAAACTACTAGAACTCATACAGCAATTCAGTAATGTGGCAGGATACAAAAATCGATGCACAGAAATCAGTTGCTTTCTTATACAGTAAAAATGAAAATATAGAAAGGGAGATTAGAGAATCGATCCCAATTACTAGCTATGGTTCTTACAAGAACCATAAGATACCTGGGAATAAACCTAACTAAAGAGGTAAAGGATCTGTACTCAAGGACTACATAACAACTATGAAAGAAATTGATGAAGACACGAAAAGATTGAAAAGCATTCCATGCTCATAGATTGGAAGAATAAACATTATTAAAATGTCTAGGCTTCCCAGAGAAATCTGTACTTTCAATGCCATCCAGATCAAAATTCCACCAACATTTTTAAAAGTGCCAGACAAACAATCCTAAAATTTGTATGCAACCAGAAAATACCCTGAATTGCTAAGGAAATGCTGAAAAAGAAAAACAAAATTGGGGGCATCAGGTTGCCTGATTTCAAGCTTTATTCAAGTTCTGATCACCAACAGAGCATGGTACTTGCAGGAAAACAGACACATAGACCAGTGGAACAGAGAGCCCAGATATGGACCCTTAACTCTATGGTCAAATAAAATTTGACAAAGCAGGAAAAAAAATATTCAATGGAAAAAACACTCTCTTTAATAAATGGTGCTAGAAAAATTGGACAGCTAAGTATAGAAGAATGAAAGTTGAGCATTCTCTTACACCATATACAAATATTTACCCAAAATGGATAAAAGACCTCAATGTGAAGCAGGAATCTATCAAAATACTAGAGGAGAACATAAGCAGTTACCTCTTCGACTTCGGCCACAGCAACATTTTTCAAGACATGTCTTCAAAGGCAAAGGAAACAAAAACAAAATGAACTTTTGGAACTTCATCAAGATCAAAAGCTTCTGCACAGCAAATGAAACAGTCAACAAAACAAAGAGGCAACCCACGGAATGGGAGAAGATATTCACAAATGACACTACAGACAATGGGCTGATATCCAAGATCTGTAAATAACTCCTCAAACTCAACGCCCAAAAAAGATAATAATGTAGGCAGAAGACGTGAACAGACTGAAGTAAGACTTACAAGTCTGAAGAAGACTTACAAATGGCCAACAGACACCTTAAAAAATGTTCATCATCTGGCGGCGCCTGGGTGGCTCAGTGGATTAAGCCGCTGCCTTCGGCTCAGGTCATGATCTCGGGATCCTGGGATCGAGCCCCGCATCGGGCTCTCTGCTCCGCAGGGAGCCTGCTTCCTCCTCTCTCTCTGCCTGCCTCTCTGCCTACTTGTGATCTTCTCTCTGTCAAATAAATAAATAAAATCTTTTAAAAAAATGTTCATCATCATTAGCCATTAGGGAAATTCAAATTGAAAGCACATTGAGATACCACCTTACACCAGTTGGAGTGGTCAAAATTAATGAGACGGTAAGCAACAAGTGTTGGAGAGGATGTGGAGAAAGGAGCACACTCATACATTATTGGTGAGAATGAAACTTGTTGCAGCCATTTTGGAAAACAGTGTGAAGATTCCTTAAGAAATTAAAAATAGAGCTACCCTAAGACACTGCAATTGCTCTAGTGGGTATTTACCCCAAAGACATAGATGTAGTGAAAAGAAGGGCCATCTTTACCCCAATGTTCATAGCAGCAATGCCCACAATTGCCAAACTGTGGAAAGAGACATGATGTCCTTTAACACATTAATGGATAAAGGAGATATGGCCCATATATACAATGGAATATTATGCCCCCATTAGAAAAGATGAATGCCCAACTTTTGTATCAACCAGGACAGGACTGGAGGAGATTATGCTGAGGGAAATAAGTCAATCAGAGAAAGCCAATTATCATATGGTTTCACATACTCATGGGGCATAAGGATTAAATGGAGGACATTAGGAGAAGGAAAGGAAAGGTAAATTGGGGCAAATTGGAGGGGGAGACAAAGCATGAGAGACAGTGGATTCTGAGAAACAATCTGAGGGTTATGGAGGGGATGGGGATGGAAAGATAGGTGAGCCTGGTGGTGGGTATTAAGGAGGACACATATTGCATGGAGCGCTGGATTTAGTGCATAATTAATGAATCTTGGCTCACTGAAAATAATAAAATAAAAAAAAACAGAAAAAACAAAAATTATTTGAGAATAGTGGAACTAAAATGTTACATTATTTTCGGCTGTACAACATGTAGTATGACAAGTTTATATTTTTTAATTATTATTTTTTTATTTGCCTCTTTTCAGTGTAACAGTGTTCATTGTTTTTGCACCACATCCAGTGCTCCATACAGTACGTACCCTCCCAATTACCCACCATCTGGTTCCTCAACTTCACCCCCCTGCCCCTTCAAAACCTTCTGGTTGTTTTTCAGAGTCCATAGTCTCTCATGGTTCATCTCCTCTTCCAGTTTCCCTCAACTCCCTCTCCTCTCCATCTCCCCATGTCCTCCATGTTATTTGTTATGCTCCACAAATAAGTGAGACCATATGATACTTGACTCTCTCTGCTTGATTTACTTCGCTCAGCATAATCTCTTCGAGTTCCATCCATGTTGCAACAAATTTGGGTATTCATCCTTTCTGATGGAGGCATAATACTCCATTGTGTATATGGACCACATCTTCCTTATCCATTCATCCTTTGAAGGCCATCTTGGTTCTTTCCACAGTTTGGCCAACGTGGCCATTTCTGCAATAAACATTGGGGTACAGATGGCTCTTCTTTTCACTACATCTGTATCTTTGGGGTAAATACCCAGCAGTGCAATTGCAGGGTAATAGGGAAGCTCTATTCTTAATTTCTTCAGGAATCTCCACACTGTTCTCCAAAGTGGCTACACAAACCTGCATTCCCACCAACAGTGTAAGAGGGTTCCCCTCTCTCCACATCCTCTCCAACACACGTTGTTTCCTGTCTTGCTAATTTTGGCCATTCTAACTGGTATCAGGTGGTATCTCAATGCAGTTTTAATTTGAATCTCCCTGATGGCTACTGATGATGAGCATTTTTTCATGTGTCTGATAGCCAGTTGTATGTCCTCATTGGAGAAGTGCCCGTTCATATCCTCTGCCCATTTTTTTAATTTTTTTTTATTTGTTTATTTACAGAATAACAGTGTTCATTGTTTTGGCATCACACCCAGTGCTCCATGCAGTACGAGCCCTCCCTATTACCCACCACCTGGATCCTCAACCTCCCACCCCACCGCCCCTTCAAAACCCTCTGGTTGTTTTTCAGAGTCCATAGTCTCTCATGGTTCATCTCCCCTTCCAGTTTCCCTCAATTCCCTCTCCTCTCCATCTCCCCATGTCCTCCATGTTCTTTGTTATGCTCCACAAATAAGTGAGACCATATGATACTTGACTCTCTCTGCTTGACTTACTTCGCTCAGCATAATCTCTTCCAGTCCCGTCCATGTTGCTACAAAAGTTGGGTATTCATCCTTTCTGATGGAGGCATAATACTCCATTGTGTATATGGACAACATCTTCCTTATCCATTCATCCGTTGAAGGGCATCTTGGTTCTTTCCACAGTTTGGCGACCGTAGCCATTGCTGCAATAAACATTGGGGTACAGATGGCCCTTCTTTTCACTACATCTGTATCTTTGGGGTAAATACCCAGCAGTGCAATTGCAGGGTCATAGGGAAGCTCTATTCTTAATATCTTGAGGAATCTCCACACTGTTCTCCAAAGTGGCTACACAAACCTGCATTCCCACCAACAGTGGAAGAGGGTTCCCCTTTCTCCACATCTTCTCCAACACACGTTATTTCCTGTCTTGCTAATTTTTGGCCATTCTAACTGGTGTCAGGTGGTATCTCAATGTGATTTTAATTTGAATCTCCCTGATGGCTAGTGATGATGAACATTTTTTCATGTGTCTGAGAGCCAGTTGTATGTCCTCATTGGAGAAGTGTCCGTTCATATCCTCTTCCCATTTTTTGATTGGATTATCTATTTTGTGTGTGTTGAGTTTGAGAAGTTCTTTATAGATCCTGGATATCAACCTTTTGTCTGTACTCTCATTTGCAAATATCTTCTCCCATTCCGTGGGTTGCCTCTTTGTTTTGTTGACTGTGTCCTTTGCTGTGCAGAAGCTTTTGATCTTGATGAAGACCCAAACGTTCATTTTTGCTTTTGTTTCCTTTGCCTTTGGAGACATATCTTGAAAGAAGTTGCTGTGGCTGCTATCAAAGAGGTTACTGCCGATGTTCTCCTCTAGGATTCTGATTGATTCCTGTCTCACGTTGAGGTCTTTGATCCATTTCGAGTTTATCGTTGTGTAGGTGTAAGAGAAGGGTCAAGTTTCATTCTTCTACATATCGCTGTCGAGTTTTCCCAGCACCATTTATTGAAGAGCCTGTCTAATTTCCATTGTATATTTTTTCCTGTTTTGTCGAAGATTATATGACCATAGAGTTGAGGGTCCATATCTGGGCACTCCACTCTGTTCCACTGGTCAATGTGTCTGTTTTTATGCCAGAACCACACTGTCTTGGTGATCACAAACTGCCGCCAGTTTGGTTTTTGTTTTTCAACATTTCCTTATCAATTCCGGGTCTCTTCTGATTCCATACAAATTTTGGGATTATTTGCTCCAGCTCTTTGAAAAATACCGGTGGAATTTTGATCATAAGGCCATCAAAAGTATAGATTGCTCTTGGCAGTATAGAAATTTTAACAATGTTTATTTTTCCAATCCAAGAGCATGGAATGGTCTTCCATCTTTTTGTGTCTTCTTCAATTTTTTTCATGAGTGTTCTATAGTTCCTCAAGTACAGGTCCTTTACCTCTTTGGTTAGGTTTATTCCACGGTATCTTATAGTTCTTGGTGCTATAGTAAATGGAATCGTGTCTCTCATTTCCCTTTCTGTATTTTCATTGTTAGTGTATAAGAAAGCTAATGATTTCTGTACATTGACTTTGTATCCTGCCATGTTACTGAGATGCTGTATGAGTTCTAGTAGTTTGGGAGTGGAGTCTTTTGGGTTTTCCATATAAAGAATCAGGTCATCTGTGAAAAGAGAGAGTTTGACTTCTTCCTTGCCTATTTGGATACCTTTCATTTCTCTTTGTTGTCTGATTGCCGTTGCTAGGACTTCTAATACTATGTTGAACAAGAGTGGTGAGAGTGGGCATCCTTGTCGTGTTCCGGATCTCAACGGGAAGGCTGCAAGCTTTTTCCCATTGAGGATGATATTTGCTGTGTGTCTTTCATAGATATATTTTATGAAGTTCAGGAAGGATCCCTCTATCCCTATACTTGCAAGCGTTTGAATCAGAAATGGATGCTGTATTTTGTCAAATGCTTTTTCTGCATCAATTGAGAGGACCATGGTGTTCTTCTCTCTTCTCTTATTGATTTATTCTATCACATTGATTGATTTGCGAATTTGAACCAACTTGTAACCCAGGGATGTATCCCACCTGGTCATGGTGGATAATCATTTTAATATGCTGCTGGATCCTGTTTGCTAGGATCTTGTTGAGAATCTTAGCATCCATATTGATCAGTGATATTGGTCAGAAATTCTCCTTTTTGGTGGGGTTTTTGCCTGGTTTCGGGATCAGGTAATTCTGGCTGCATAAAAAGAATGTGGAAGTTTTCCTTCTGCTTCAATTTTTTGAAACAGCTTTAGTTGAATTGATGTTATTTCTTCTTTGAAAGTTTGGTAGAATTCCACAGGGAATCCATCAGGTCCTGGGCTCTTGTTTTTTGGGAGGTTTTTGATTACTGCTTCAATCTCATTACTAGATATCGTTCTATTCAGGTTGTCACATTTTTCCTGATTCAATTTTGGGAGTTTATAGTTTTGAGGAATGCATCCATTTCATCTAGGTTGCTTAGCTTTTTGGCATATAATGTTGGTAATAATTTCTGATGATTTTTTCTATTTCCATGGTGTTCGTTGTGATCTCTCCCTTTTCATTCATAATTTTATTGATTTAGGCTTTCTCTCTTTTCTTTGGGATCATTGTGGCCAATGGTTTATCTATCTTATTGATTCTTTCAAAAAAAAAAAAGCTTCTAGTTTCATTGACACGTTCTACGGTATCTCTGGTGTCTACCTCATTGATCTCTGCTCTAATCTTGATTATTTCCCTTCTTGCATGTGGAGTTGGTTTGATTTGATGTTGATTCTACAGTTCTTTAAGGTGTATTCTGGATTTTTCAATTTTTTGGGGGGAGGCTTGGATGGCTATGTATTTCCCCCTTATAACTGCCTTTGCTGTATCCCATAGGTTTTCCATGAATTGTTTAAGTTCATCTTTGATCTCCTGGTTGATCCAAGCATTCTTAAGCAAGGTGGTGTTTAGCTTCCAGCTATTTGAGTTCCTTCCGAACTTTTCCTTGTGACTGAGTTCCAGTTTCAAAGCATTGTGATCTGAGAATATGCAGGGAATAATATCAGTCTTTTGGTATCAATTGAGTCCTGCTTTGTGACCCAGTATGTGGTCTATTCTAGAGAAGGTTCCATGTGCACTTGAGAAGAATGTGTATTCTGTTGTTTTAGTGTGGAATGTTCTATATATGTCTATGAGGTCCATCTGGTCCAATGTTTCATTCAATGCTCTTATTTCTTTATTAATTTTCTGCTTCGATGACCTGTCTATTTCTGAGAGATTTGTATTAAGATCTCCTACTATTATTGTATTCATATCAATATGACTTTTTATCTTGATTAATAGTTTTCTTATGTAATTGGCTGCTCCCATATTGGGGGCATAGATATTTACAATTGTTAGATCATCGTCCTGGATAGTCCCTTTAAAAATTATGTAGTGTCCTTCTGTATCTCTGACTACAGTCTTTAGTTTAAAATCTAATTTATCTGATATGAGAATCGGTACACTGGCCTTCTTTTGAGGCCCATTTTCATGAAAGGTGCTTCTCCATCCATTCACTTTCAGTCTGGGTGTATCCTTGGGTTCAAAATGGGTCTCTTGTAGACAACATATGGATGGGTCCTGTCGTTTTATACAATATGCAACCCTGTTTCATTTTATGGGCACATTTAGGCCATTCACATTGAGAATGATTATTGAGAGATAGGTTTTGACTGACATCGTGTTACCTTTGAAGTCTTTCTGTCTGTGGATTGTTTCTATATTTCTGTTCAATGATATTCTTAGGGTTTTTTCTCTTTTATAGGACCCCCCCCCTTACTATTTCCTGCAGTGTCAGCTGGTGGTTGCATTGTCTTTTAAGCCTTGCCGGTCTTGGAAACTTTTGATCTCTCCATCTATTTTGAATGTCAGTCTTGCTGGATAGAGTATTCTTGGTTGCATGTTCTTGTCATGTAGTACTCCGAATATATTTTGCCAGCCCTTCCTGGCTTGCCAGGTCTCTGTCGACAGGTCTCACATTATTCTAATGGGCTTACCTCTGTATGTAAGGAGCTTCTTTGTCCTAACTGCTTTTAATAGTCTGTCTTAAAACATAATTCCTCATTGTAACTATAAGGTGTCATGAGGACTTTCGGAAATCTAAAATCTTGGGGAGAAATCTCTCTACCTCTAGTACATGAACATTGTTTCCATCCGTGAGATTGGGAAAATTTTCATAGACAACTTCTTCCAGTATATCTTCTAGACTTCTTTCTTTTTCCTCCCCTTCAGGGATTCCAATAATTCTGACGCTGGAACATTTCATGGCATCATTTATTTCCCTGATTCTGTTTTCCTGGCTTCTGAGCTGTTTGTTCCAGGCTTCCTCCTGATCCTTTCTCTCTATCTGTTTGTCCTCCAGATCACTAATTCTATCTTCTATCCCAGTTACCCTAGCTTTTAGAGAATTTAGATTAGATTGGAACTCATTGAGAGCATTTTGAACATCGTCCCTGGTGGCTTTCAGTTCTGCCCTAACATTGTGAACATCATCCCTGGTGGCTTTCAGTTCTGCCCTAATCAATTCTGTTTGGTCATCCATGGCTTTCTCCAACCTAGCTATTGCCTCGATAATTGTTAGTCTGAATTCCTTTTCCTACATATTGTCTATGTCGATAGCCATTAGCTCTGTTGCAGGAGGCCCATCCTCTGTATTTTTCTTCTGTTGGGTATTCCTTCTCCTAGTCATTTTGGTAAGAGTTGACTGAACAGATGCAACTGGATGTATTTTTTTTAATATTGTTCCTTTTTTTTAGATATTTTATTTATTTGACAGAGAGAAATCATAACTAGGCAGAGAGGCAGGCAGAGAGAGAGGAGGAAGCAGGCTCCCCCAGAGCAGAGAGCCCGATGTGAGTCAATCCCAGGACCCTGGGATCATGACCTGAGCCAAAGGCAGAGGTTTTAACTGAGCCACCCAGGCGCCCCTAACTGGATGTATTGTTTGTGGTGCAGTCAAGGTGCACCCTGGAACGCTTCTGTACAATCAGGTTTCCCCCGCCAAAGGCAGAGGTTTTAACTGAGCCACCCAGGCGCCCCTAACTGGATTTATTGTTTGTGGTGCAGTCAAGGTGCACCCTGGAACGCTTCTGTACAATCAGGTTTCCCCTCCCAAATGAGAGAAAAAAGAAAAGAAAAAGAAATAGAGAAGAAGAAAGAAAAAAAAAGGAAAAGGAAAAAAAATAGAGAGAGAGAGACAGGAAAAAAGGGGAAGATAAGAGAGAAGGCTCAGCCCAAATGGGCCCCAAGGTAATATTTATGAAGTATACAAACAAAACAGACAAACAAAAAGACTGAAAAAAGTATATGACGAGAAAAAAAATGTATACATATAAGCAAAAAAGGGAAGATCCTCATCAGAAAGAAACCCAAGTATAAGATTTATATAATATCAGGACAAACACAAATTCACAGAAACACTGGCAGAAGGAAAAATTGGGAGAGTGGTTATAAATTCTCAGTGTGGGTGAGGAAGGTTATTTTGATTCTTCCTGGATGTGTCTTAATGTTTTTGTTAAGGGACTCAACTTTCCTAAGTTACAGGGGGATTAGAAACTGGTTTGCCTATAGGGGTAACATTGTTTGGTGAAAGGGGACTACCTTGAAGTTTAACTCTATATGTATATTAGAAAATAAAAATTAAAAAAGAATAAACTAGACTAAACTAAGTTAAAATAAAAAATATTTTTAAATAGAAAAGCAAAAGAAAAACACAGGTGTATGTATCAAAAAGTTCAGGTTAGAAGGTTATTAAGGAATTTGATGTACTGGACATCTCAGTGTGATGGTAAATAGGTTAAAAAATTATCTGTATGTATTAAAATAAAGGAGCCAGAATATTGGTAAAGAGTTAAAAATAAAAGTTGTATTTATGAAGTAGTGGTGGTTGTTATCTTGTAGTCTTCTTTTTTTTTTTTTTTTCTTCCTTCCTGGTTGGTTTTCTGGGGGAGGGGCCTGCCACGTGGGTTTTCAGACAATGATGTTCTCTGAGTTAGGTCCTCCTGCCCCCCTCAAGGGGGTGGTCTCTGAGGAAACTGTTTTTTTCAGGCTTTTGTTCCCTGAAGGTTTGTATGCTCTTTCATCTGTTTTCTCTCACCTTGACAGCTTTTGATGGTCTTTGGAGTTTTAGAGGAGAGCAAACTGCACCCCAACCTCCCTCTCGGAGAGAAGCCTCAAAATGCTCTGCAGAGCTGCTGGCAGAGTAGGTTCTGAGTCACGGTCACTGGGGATTCAGGAGCTCCTTGTTGTACCCAATACCAGGGCAGTGGCGGCTGTCTAGGCAGCTCCAGACCGCCAGAGAGGTTCCAAGCAGATATCACACAGTGAGATTTTCCCACTGTCCCGGTCTGGGAATGTCTGGTTTTTCAGAAGGCCAGATCTCCAGGCTAGCACCTATGAACATCTCTCCCAAGGGAGGGTGTGAGAAGCGCGTGTTTCAGGATTGCTAGGGATTGCCTTCTGGCCAGGTTCCCAGCTCCTCCTGGGAGGTGGACGCCACTCATTCTTGGGCACACTGTTGGCTCGGGAGTGCTGGCGGCTCAGGGACTGAGACCTGATTTCACCGCCACACTCTCTCTGGCTCAGCCAGGGGAGGCTGTCCTGAGTCCGGGGACTTAGGTCCCTGTTGCTAACCACCCCGATTCCCATTATTTCCCCCCGTGATCCTTTGCTCTTTGGTTTTTTAATGCTTTCAACCAGACTCCATGTTAATGCTGGTCCCCAGATGCAGGGCACTCTCGTATTGGGGTATTACTTTCCAATCGGTCACCTCTGGTGACTCCCTCCCCCTTTTGTTTGTCTTCCATATCAGTCCGATGTTCCCACTCTGCTTTACCTGCCACTGGCGTCTTCTGCTCCTGTAGAGATCCAGACATGTATAATTCTGATCTCAGGCTGATTTCATGGGTGGTCGGAGTTCTTGGTAGGTAATCAGCTCACTTTAGGGTACAGGTTGAAACGGCGCCTCCTCCTACTTTCCCGCCATCTTGACTCTGATTTTCCAGTTACTTAAGGTGTAAAGAGAGGAGATGTATTCTGGTTTTTCAATTTTTTTAAGTGAGGCTTGGATGGCTATGTATTTCCCCCTTATGACTCTCTTTGCCTTATCCCATAGGTTTTGGACAAATGCATCTTCATTCTCATCAGCCACAAACATTTGTTTCATTCCCCATATTGGGGCGATTTTCATCCATAATTTGTTCAGCTATATCTTCTAGTCTTCTCTTTTTCTCCCAATAATTCTGACACTGGATTGTTTCATGGCATCATTTATTTCCCTAATTCTGTTTTCAAGGCTTCTAAGGTGTTTGTTCCAGGCATCCTTCTGATCCTTCTTCTCAATCAATTTGTCCTCTAGATCATTAATTCTCTCTTCGACTTCAGTTACCTTGGCCGTTAGAGTATTTAGATTAGATTGATTAGATTGGATCTCTTTTATATCATTTTTAACTCTGCCAGATCAGCTCTCACTTCTGCCCTTAGAGATTCTATGTTGTCACTAATGGTTTTCTCAATCTAGCCATTGCCTGGATAATCGTTATCCTAAATTCCCTTTCTGACATACTACATATGTCCATATCCAGTAGTTCTGTGGGAGAGAGCACAGTCTGAATTTTTCCTCTACTGGCTGTTCCTCTTCCTAGTCATTTTGGTGAGAGGTGGTTGAGGAGATGTATAGCTGAATATATCAACCATGATCCAGGCAAGGTGCATCTAGAAGTTTATTATATTGTTTTCCCCTGATATTGGGGTTTTAAAGTTTTATGGAGACCCTGTGGTGGTTGTCTTCTTGGCCTTTTGCTTTGTCTTCTGGGAGGGGCCTGCTGCACTGTTCTCCCATCAGTCTTGCTTGGGTTGAGTCATCTACAGGTTATTAAGGGTCTGGGCTCTGTGGAAACTGGTTTTTCATGCTTTGTTCTCTGGGTTTTTTTTTTTTTTTTTATTCTTTGGCAGCTTTTAGAGACTTTTCAGAGGGTCAGAGCAAAGAAAGAATCTGTCTGCACCCAGACCTCTTCCTCGGAGAGAAGCCTCAGACTCTTCCCCTCTGGGTGGTCCAGAACACATGGACTCCCCTCTACAAACTCCATTGAACAGCACAACCTCCCACAGGTGGTGCGCCCCCCCCCCCCAGCCACTGCCCCAGTGGTCACTCAAGGCCCTCACTTGTCTCTACATTCTTGTGCCACTACAACCATGAACTATATTTGTCCAGGGAGCCCACTTCTATTTACTGCTTTTGCTGGGACTACTGTCTGGAGTCCAGGCCCATGCTGGGTGCACTCAGACCCAGTGGTGGTGCAGGATACAAAAGGCTGCCCCCATTGATTCCAATCAGAGATCACGCTGGGCTCTCTCGGGCATGGACTGAGAGTGTTCAGACCCCACTGCCAGTTGCAGAAGGCTGTGGTCCTAGCTATATTCATCTTTTAAGTCAATTGATTTTGCAAAGATTACACCATCCTTAAAGAGTATACTTACTGTGATAAGGATTGAGTATTGTATGTAACTGTTGTATCACTATATTCTACTCCTGAAACTTATATTACATTGTATGTTAACTAACTGGAATTTAACTGAAAATTTAAAAAAAAATAATAATAATAAAGTTCCTGTTGGTAAGCCATGCTGAGTGCAAGAACTTCTAAAATTGGGCCCCTCTGGTTTTCAATGAATTCAATGGAGATTTGACTTCCCAAGTCCAGTTCCTCTGTGCCTGGGGTGCCTGGTGTAGCAGTCTATTCATCTCCCTTTTTCATGCCTATGGCACTCCTCCCTCCAATGTACCATCCACTGGGGTCTTTGGGCTTTTTCATCTCCATGTTTTCTGTCCTCTTCTCTACACTTAGCTGTGGAGAATCTGTTCTGTCAGTCTTTGAGCAGTTTTCTGAGTTATTTATACTGACTTCGGTGTTGTCTAGTTGTATTCATGGGACAAGGTCAGCATTGGGCCCTTTTACTCTGTCGTCTTCCCCAGAAGTCTCCCTCTAAGATTCTTATATCTTGCTCTTCTAGACTCTTTCTGTCTGGGAGTCATAGAGACCCTCAGAGTCATAGGCCCACTCTGAATAGGATGAAAGAGAAGTGAGTTCTTTTGTTAGTGTACCACATACCTAGGAAGACTGGATTCTTAGCCACACATACTTTGAGGTGTAAGTGGACTGTCCACTTACACCTCAAATAAATGACAGGCTGAGAAAGATCTTTATGGTCTTAAGCTATGTTGACTTGGGGGATTGATGATATAGGTAAATGCAAACTATTCCTCTTACCAACTCCAAAGTGTCCAGACTTTTTTGTTTGCTTCAACAGAGAGTTGCAATTTCTCCTCTGGAAGCCTGGACTTCCACAAAAACTGAATTTTTCATGGGTGACTGCCCAAGTCAGTGTTTCCAGGAATTCCCAGGCTCAAGTGGAGAAAACCTCATACAGTTTACTGGTCATTACAGAATCCATAGTTGGGTTTGAGGTCTGTCTGCATATTACCTGACCCACTGGTGGGTAAAACTTCCCAGATCATTTAAGATATAGTGCTTCCTCAAAGAGAATTTTGCCTGTGGATGGATGCCAAAATTTTATTGTTGATGGGGAAAATTTAAAGAAATCTATTATGCAGCCATCATGCTAATACTACTCCTGCAATCACTATTCCTTCTTGCTATACAGAACATATGTTGTTTAATTTGATTTTTTTTTTAATTTTATTATGTTTCTATTTTAAATATCAATGTATTTTATTCAGGAATTGGTTTTGAACTATATTTAAAGACTTTCAGGTCTTTTGTACGTGTTACACATTTCCTAGAACAATTAATAACCTATTAAACAGTCCTATATGTACTTGTGCTATGCTTGTCTAAAATAAAATTTGGTTCTTCCATCTTATCCTTAAGTACCAAAAGTTCATGTTTTGTTTTGTTTTGTTTTTAAGATTTTATTTATTTATTTGACAGACAGATATCACAAGTAGGCAGAGAGGCAGGCAAGGTGGGGGGAGCAGGCTCCCTGCTGAGTGGAGAACCCATTGAGGGGCTCAGTCCCAGGACCCTGAGATCACGACCTGAGCTAAAGGCAGAGATTTAAGCCACTGAGTCACACAGGCGCCCCCAAAAGTTCATTATTATAAATTGTTTTCTCTTATGTAAATATTTATTTGGGTTTTTCAATCTCCATAGACTATTTTTAGCTAATAACGTGCACAAAAAATTTAAGACTGAAAAAGTATAATGTTTTTATTCTTTCTGATTTTCTTTCATCTCTATGTCTCCAGCGACTAGCACATGGATGGGCACAGAACAGACACAAAACATTTGTGAAGTCAATAAGTAAACTAATGACTTCTTAAATTTTAAACATATATAATCAACAAGTGACTGAAAACAGTTAAAGTGGCAAATCAGTTCATTCGTTGGAAATAAAGGAGTATTTTTGTCATCATTCTTTAGGTTTTTGCAACATTTTGGACTAGAAGCTAATTACCTATAAGAATAGATCCTCCAGGGACCTCCAAGAAACCCCATTCCATCTATATTCCTTTTACTCTATCCTTCAATTGAAATAAAATTGGTCACACCTTTTCTTGACATCTCCTAATAACTCCATGATGTTATATACTTAACTGGAGAGATACTTGGAGTGAGGAAGTCTGAGAAAAACTCAGTGAATGGAAGGTAGATGGATACTGGGCAGGCTTATATTTTTCCCATTCAACCAATCACCTGTTTTCCTACACAGGTAAGCTACTTATATTTTGAGGAGGAATGGTTAGAAAATGAAGAAAAAGGAAACTTATGCTCAGATATCTGTAACTTAGTTGAACAAGCTATATTTGAAACTGCACAGATTCTTAGTGTGTTCTATACAGCCTCAAAGATCCTGTGTTGTAAATTCATTATAATAGTTATGATAAAATCACGTAATACAAATTTAATCCTGGTTTTTGACTGTTTTGTTGCAGAGATTTTACTGTACACTAACTCATTCTTCATATCACAGCAGTGTATTTTTAAAACCTTTATATTAGAAGGTATAAAAAGTTAGGTATTGGATTAATTTGTTAAATATTGTTACAACAAACCTTAGAGTTAAATGATTCACATCTTCAGAACTTTTGTGTTAATATGAAACAGGGATTGTCTGAAGGGAGCTACAACCTATTTAGATCTAAAATAAGCATATTTATTAATTAAATCTACTAGGGACAACAGTGAAAATGTCTAATGCTATAATCTTAAAAACAGGAGAGACAGAGAAAATATAGAAAGAAGTGAGAACAAGAGAGAAATATATGTGTTCTGATCAACATTTGGGTAACTTTGGGCCAAAATCATGAAAATGAAATGTGTGCTTCTCACTCAAAACTGAATCCTCAATTACTCTGCTACCATTAAAGTTTATAGAAAGTATAGGTTGCAAAATCATCTATGTGATTCAGTGAGGAAATAATATTTCTGTAACATTCTCTGAAAATTTAATAACATATTAGTAATAATTTTTACTGTTTTTATATTTACAAAATGAAACTGATTTAAGGTTAGATATATAAAATGAAAAACTAAAATAGGTAGACAAATGTATACATAAAGGTTTATATGAACAAAGACAATGAAAAAAGTGCCACAGAAAGTAAATTAGACTTTCAAAAAGAAAAAAAAAAGAACTTTAGAAGAAAAAACGTCATAAACCATACTAAAATATTTTTTTAATTAGAGAATTTATCTGGTTATATGACATATCAAAAGCTAAAGGTCAGTAATATATAAATCTCTTACATATTTAGCAGAAAAATATAAACATCCCAAGTTTGAAAAATGGAACAAACATTTTTACAAAGAAACAATTACAGAAAGAAATAAATAGTAATACAAATGCAAATTAAGTTGAGATTAGATCCCCACATATTTTTTTGGCTGAATTATAGACCAGAAAAATGGATGATGTTGTGATGAAAGTTATAAGACCAGAAATGCTGACTGACATGTAAGGGTAGCTCTTTCATAGGTAGCTACAATGTATAATTCTGAAATAAATAGTATTTTCTTAATAAAAATAATTCACCGTATAGAATCTGGGGATTATTTTACATAGATATTTTTCTCAGCCTTGTTTTGGGTTAGTAAAAATTTCAAGGAATAATGTATTTAAAATAACATAAAATTATTATGGGAATTATTTTAGTATGGTAAAATAATAGGGATATTTAAATAATGTTCATACGAATTATATTTTTAACTATTAAAAAATGAGAATATGTATACAACTATAAGATTTAGGGAAATATAAAACTATACATAGCATAATTTTATTATATATCTGATATATTTTATATATCTATCTGAGTGCATTATTTATTGATATATATTATAAAAATAGATGAAATTTTCATAGTAAATATCATATTCATAAATGTATTTTTAAAAGATTTTATTTATTTATTTGACAGACAGAGATCACAAGTAGGCAGAGAGGCAGGCAGAGAGAGAGGGGGAAGCAGGCTCCCCGCTGAGCAGAGAGCCCAACACGGGGCTCAATCCCAGGTCCCTGAGATCATGATCTGAGCTGAAGGCAGAGGCTCAACCCCCTGAGCCACCCAGGTGCTCTGTAAATATCATATTCAACATTGGGATTGGATATGCCTCTATTCTTCTTTTGTCCCATATGTGTTAAATTACCTGTAGTGTTCATAATAAACTGTGAAATGAAAATTATATTTTTAAATAATTCAAATTAAATATAACAGAAAAGCACATAATATCATTGGCTTGAATTTGTTTTTTTCATAATGAAAAACTGAACCCATGATGTAGTTTCAAAAGAAAAGCCAGATGAACAATGTGAACATTCTTCTCCAAATGTCACAATTTAATATAGTATTGCATCCTGAGCCAGGTGAAGATAAGTCCATGAAAATAATTCTTAACAGTAAGAAAACTATAGAAAAAAAAAACACTAATAGAACAGAATGGACATTTTATGGTTAAATCAGAATGTCCTCCTACACTGAAAAAAAATATTGGATCAGTTAATTCATGATGATAGAATAGAAAAGCTGAATTTAGCTGACATATCCAGCCACATCCCATATAGACAGCTCTGTGTTTCCCAGGCAGCTGAACTTCTTGGAACTTGCATATTTCCTCAGGCATCAGACTTTTTGCTTTTCTTTTTCCCTCATGTAAAATAATCCTCCTCTGCTTCTTACATCCTCCATTGTTACCCTCAATTGCAGCACACTATTATTTTTTAGAATTTATCATTGAAATAACTAAATCCTCATGATTTACTTGCTTATGTCTTCACTGCTGCCTCTCTTGCCCACAAGCTTTGGAGTATTATATAAACATAGATTCAATTTCTATTGTTCAAATTATATTCCATATCATAGCACAGTGCCTGCATGGCATTGAATATACAACTATGAGGCTGCTTCTGAATAAAATCAGGAGCCTGTAATATTCTCCATATTCCTGCATTGTTTAGCTACATGTAAAATTTAATTTTCACAATCTAATAACTCCGTTTTCTTCATTTGACATTTTTTTTGTATTCTGTGTGTCTCACATTTTTGTATCCTCTGACCTATGGGAGACAGAAAATTAATATCCAGGACAGTGTCCCCAAAATCAGTATCCTACCTTAGTATTTCATAGCTAACAACTCTGTACTCTCTTTGCTCTCTGCACATGAAGTAAATATTTAAAATAATCTTATATTTCATAATTTTGTTAATATAATTTATTTCTCTTTTACAACTATTGTTTATGATTGAAATGTATTTAGTCTGATTGATGACTGAATAGAACAATAATGACTTGTGAGGCAAAAATTATATAGCATATGTAATGCTTTCTTTTCACTACTTTAATCATGTTTAGCATTTTGTGCTTTAAAGTAGAAGGCAGTAATATACTGTCATTTCTATAATTTGTACCCTAATCTATTCATGTGAGAATTATTATAGCTATTTCTTAGATGAGAATATTGACTGAAGATTTTTAACTTATTTGCCTAAAGAAATTTGAATTGCTTAAGATAAAACTTTAGTTAACACCATGCATTCAACATAGATTTTCTTCCCTTAAAAATTGGTATCTCTCTTATGGTAAGGTGGTTCTTCAGACACTCAGAGAATAAAGGTTAAGGTCTCATTGTTTAGAGTCTACACTGATAACAGAAAGATCTTGTTTCTGAGATAATATCCATCTCCTGTGTTTCTCTAAATATCACTGAACAATACAAAGAATTTCACAATACACAGGGCACTGCCTATTTGAAAAATAAAACTTTGTTTTCAACATGTCATCCCAAATATTTTAGAGAGCTACTACATGTATAGCTGAAAAGACAATCTAGAAGAAACAGGCACATAATCTAAAGCCATTGTGTCAGAGTGTCTGTGGAGAATGTTGTGATTTCAGATTTAGAGATAAATCTCCAGGGTAATATCTTATTTATACCTCTTTTGTGTACAAAGAACAGCCTATAGAAGAGAAGTTGTATGTTACTTGTCTAGCATAAGAGAAAACACACATATGTCTCCTGTCCTAAGATCCCCTGGAAAAGTAATAATGCTTGGTTTCTCTAAAAAAAAAAGACAGAATGGGTTTCAAAAATCAACTAATGAAATTTTGTTAAAATTATATTCAAATTCCAATGCCAAAAGCACCAATGATGACTAACAGGAGTTTCCCAATGGGCTTCATTCTTCTTGGGTTCTCTGAATGGCCTCATCTAGAAATGGTTCTTTTCTGGATTGTGATCATCTTGTACACCATGATCGTCCTCTCCAACTCAACCATTATCTTGCTTTCTTGTGTGGACCCTCATCTATACACCCCCATGTATTTCTTTCTTAGCAATCTTTCCTTCTTGGATCTCTGTTTTACAACAACTACTGTACCCCATATGTTGTCCAACTTGTGGGGGCCAGGAAAGATCATCACCTACACAGGCTGTGTCATCCAACTCTGTATGTTGCTCTGTGTTGGTGCCACAGAATGTGTCATGTTGGTGGTGATGGCCTTTGACCGCTATACTGCTATCTGCCAGCCCCTGCACTATACAATCATCATGCATCATCAGTTCTGTTGGAACTGGTGCTTGTAGCCTGGCTGTCTGCCCTGATAGAATCTGTTACCCAAATTCCTGTCACACTTCAGCTTCCCTTCTGTACCCACCACCACCTAGATGACTTTCTGTGTGAAGTTCCAGCTCTCATACACTTGACGTGTGGAGACACATTTGCCAGTGAGTGGCAGATGAGAGTATCTGCTTTTCTTTTCACCATCGTGCCACTGGGACTGATCCTGACTTCTTATGGTTACATAGCTCAAGCTTTAGGTAAAATCCAGTCCATGGATGGAAGGCAGAAAGCCGTTGCCACCTGCTCCTCTCACATCATTGTGGTCTTCATGTTTTATGGAACTGTGGCACCAGTGTATACATACCCTAAGAACCACTTTGCTTCAAAATACAGCAAATTCTTTACTTTCATCTACACTGTGGTCACACCACTATTAAACCCTCTCATCTATTCCCTAAGGAACACAGATGTAAAGGATGCACTGTTACAACTGCTGAGAAGAGGATCACAATAAGAAAAAAGTAAAAAAATGATATTTGAACCAGAAAGGAAGTTGAAAATCATGACATTCACACATTGTCCATAAGAGAGAATCTTTGAATCATCATTTTAAAAGTGGAATTTAGTTTCAAAGGCAATAATTTATTACTTCACTTTTATTTCTATGATTTTACATGTCATTTTATTAAGGCAATATATCTGTATAAATGCAATGCCAGTTTTTGACACCTGATAGGTGGTAGATATATATTTTCCAATTGAGGAATACTGTTGCAGAGTTGACTTTTCAAGAAAATATGTTAATATTTATTAAGCAACATAAGCACCATGAACTTGACTGTTTTGACTCAGAAAAGCAACAAATTATAAATTATATGTTACTTTCGTTTTAATTATTTACTTTTTAAAAGAACTGTATAGGGGAGACTGGGTGGCTCAGTCAATTAAATATCTCACTCTTGGTTTTGGCTCAAGTCAGGATCTCATGGATCCTGAGATTGAGCCCTACTTCAGGGTCCATCCTCAGCAGGGAGTCTCCTTGAAGATTCTCTCCCTCCACCCCTGTTTATTCTCTCTCTCTTTCTCAAAAAATAAAACTGTTAAAAAATAAAAATAATAAAAATAAAAAATAACCATGTATTGTGGGTTTTTTCATGCAAACCTGAAGAAAGGGGAAATTATCCCAGAGTTTCCCTAGATCCTCATGCATGTATAGTCTTTCCTTTTTCATCTGAATATAATAAAAAATTGAGTATAGAGAAGAAATGCTACCTGCATATTCTATGCTATATTCTTCCTTTATTTAAAATTTTAGGAGATGATGCCATGACAGTGAAGTGCCTCTGTGTTATTCAAACAGTAAAGATGTACTCATATCATGATCACATATATCTCTAAATTAAATCCAAACTTAACTTAGCCTCCATTTCATTACAAATAAGATACATATTTGCCAAATCTACCTTTCTATACATAAATTAAAGAACAATTTAAAATAAGTATTAAAAAATTATGTGCTTCATCTGTTTTCTGTGTTTTCTTGTTATAAAATTAAACAATCATAACTATGCCTAATCCAAGTGAATTTTTCTTTTTTTTTTTTTTAAGATTTTATTTATTTATTTGACAGAGAGAGAGATCACAAGTAGGCAGAGAGGCAGGCAGAGAGAGAGGAGGAAGCAGGCTCCCCGCGGAGCAGAGATCCCGATGCGGGGCTCAATACCAGGACCCTGAGATCATGACCCGAGCCGAAGGCAGTGGCCCAATCCACTGAGCCACCCAGGCGCCCCCCAAGTGATTTTTTCTTAATGGAACTGTGATATTAAAAGGTGGTTCTAGCAATTCAATACTATATCTTGATCTGGAAGTTTCTTTCCTTTTTTCTGAAATGTTCTGTGCTGTTGTGTTGTTAGAAATACCATTTATGACGTGTACCTACAAGACACTGTAACATATAACTCTCCTTTGATTTATGGCAGAATTTTAGGGTAGTTGTCAAATTTTATTACAAGAATTAGTTAAGTAGAAATAAATAAAATTTTTTTAAAAAAATAATTAGTTAAGTAGGAGGTCTGGAAGTGGCACTAATGGAAAAATAGAGGAAAAAAACACATATCTTAGAGTGTGTGGCAAAAATTAATGCTATTCAGAAGAGACTCTTATAACTCTTATAATCAGTAAAGCTAAGAGAATATCAAGGTAACAACAACAGATTGTCAGTGCCTCAACAAACAACATGGGTTTATTTCATTCACTTTCAGAGTCCAGTGTGGGAACATATAACTCTCTGGGGCAGTGAACTGTGCTTGTCGGCTTAATACTCTAAGATACTTTTTTTTTTAAAGATGTTTCCATATACAATCCCAGGACAAGATAGGGCTGTAGGTCCAATCCCACAAAACTAGATGTTTCCTCTTCTAGAAATTACACATACTTCTTCCCTCATGTTGCAGCAAGTTGCAGCAAGGCAGATGGCCATATAAAATTTCAAGTGATCAGAGTCTTAAGATTTTCCTGTATCTCCAAAAGTGGAAAAGAGAGGGGGTGGGGAATACTGAAACGCCTATCACATGTACAATAGGTAAAAAAGGACTCAGCTAAATATGTTTCCCAGAGACAGAAATAGAGAATCAAGTTTATTTGTTAAGCTATAGAAATAGGATATTCTTTTTCAAACTAGTTGTATAAATTGGGTATTTTTGGAAAACTTAAAGGAAAATTGAGAGAAGGAAGAATTGTAGAAATGACTGCTTGTTTCACTGTTTAGTTGCCTGATGAAGCATGTGTTTATGCTTTCTGTTTCTCTTCTAATTTCATTATTTCTTACTCTCTTTTTGTATCCCCCAAAATAGTTAAGAGTTTTTAAGAGTTTTAAGAGCTTTTTTCTTTATTATATGTTCCATGTCCTTCCATTTAAAATATTTCTTTCCTTATGAGTAGATCACACATTGTCAAGCCTATTTACTGTACTGAATAAAGCTGTTGAAATAAATTTGATCACTGTCTCATACTCAGTCAATATTAATAAGCATGAACATAGGAGTCAAGATGGTGGGGAAGTAGGAGGAGCCGCCGTTTCAACCTGTACCCTAAAGTGAGCTCATTACCTACCAAAGAACTCCGATCACCCATGAAATCAGTCTGGGATCAGAATTATATACGTCTGGATCTCTACAGGAGCAGAAGACGCCAGTGGCAGGTAAAGCAGAGTGGGAACATAGGACTGATATCGGAAGATAAACAAAAAGGGGGAGGGAGCCACCAGAGGCGACCATTGGAAAGTAATACCCCAATACGAGAGTGCCCTATGTCTGGGGACCAACATTAGCTTAGAGTCTGGTTGAAAGCACTCAAAAAAAAAAAAAGAGCAAAGGATCATGGGGAGATATTGTGGGAATCAGTCGGTTAGGGACAGGGGCTTAAGTCCCAGGACCCAGGACAGCCTCCACTGGCACTGAGCCAGAGAGAGTGCGGTGGAGAAACCAAGTCTTGGTCCCTGAGCCTCCAGCATGCCTGAGCTGCCAGCACACCCAAGAATGCGTGGGGTCCGGCTCTGTGAGGGGCTGGGAGCCTGGCCAGATGGCATTCCCGAAACGTGCACATTTCACACCCTCCCCTGGGAGAGGTGCACACAGGTTCTATCCCGGAACTCTGGCATCCTGAAAAACCAGGCACTACCAGCATGGGCCAGAGGGAAAATCTGTGTGTGATCACTCCAGATCTGGCGATCTGGAGCTGCCCAGACAGTCACCGCTGCCATGGTATTGGGTACAAGGAGGAGATCCTGCATCCCCAGGGACCGTGACTCAGAACCTACTCTACCAGCAGCTCTGCAGAGCATTCTGAGGCTTCTCCATGAGAGGGAGGTCTGAGTGCAGTTTGCTCTCCTCTAAACCTCCAAAAACCATCAAAAGCTGTCAAGATGAGAGAAAACAGATGAAAGAACATAAAAACCTCCAGAGAACAAAAGCCTGAAAAAAATGGTTTCCTAAGCACCCAACCCCTTGAGTGGGGTGGGAGGACCTAACTCAGGGAACATCATTGTCTGAAAACCCACGTGGCAGGCACCTCCCCCAGAAAACTAACCAGGAAGGAAGAAAAAAAAAAAAAGAAGAGGACGACAAGAGAACAACCACTACTACTTCATAAATACAACTTTTATTTTTAACGCTTCACCAATATTCTGGTTCTTTTTTTTTATACATATAGATAATTTTTTAACCTATTTACCATCACAGTACATCAAATTCCTTAATAACTTTCTAACCTGAACTTTTTGTTACATACACCCTTGTTTTTCTTTTGCTTTCCTATTTTTTTTATTTTTTTTTTGAATTTTAATTTAGTTTAGTCTAGTTTCTCCTTTTTAAATTTTTATTTTCTAATATACATATAGAGTTAAACCTCAAGGTAATCCCTTTTCCCCAATCAATGCTACCCCTATAGGTAAACCAATTTTTAATCCCCTTTTATCTTAGGAAAGTTGAGTCCCTTAACAAAAACAACAAGAACATCCAGGAAGAATCAAAATAAACTTCCTCGCCCACACTGAGAATTTATAACCACTCTCCCATCTTTTCCTTCCGCCAGTGTTTCTGTGTATTTGTGATTGTCCTGATAGTATATAAATCTTATACTTGGGGTTCTTTCTGATGAGGTTCTTCCTTTTTTTTCCTTTATATATATATTTTTTTCTCCTGTAATATAATTTTATCAGTCTTTTTGTTTTTCTATTTTTGTTTGTATACTTCAAAAATGTTAACTTGGGGCCCATTTGGGCTGAGCTGTCTCTTTTATCTTCCCCTTTTTTCCTGTCTCTCTCTCTCTCTCTTTTTCTTTTATCTTTTCTTTTCTTTTCTTTTCTTTCTTTTTCTCTTTCTTCTCTATTTCTTTTTCTTTTCTTTTTTCTCTCATTTGGGTGGGGAATCCTGATTGCACAGAAGTGTTCCAGGGTGCACCTTGACTGCACCACAATCAATATATCCATCTGCATCCCTTCAGTCATCTCTTACCAAAATAATTAGGAGGAAGAATGCCAAACAGAAGAAAAATACAGAGGATGGACCTTCTGCAACAGAGCTAATGGCCATTGACATAGACAATATGTCTGAAAATAAATTCAGGCTAACAATTATCCAGGCAATAGCTCCATTGGAGAAAGCCATGGATGACCAAACAGAATTGATTAGGGCAGAACTGAAAGCCACCAGAGATGATGTTCACAATGTTAGGGCAGAACTGAAAGCCACAAAGGATGATGTTCATAATGCTCTCAATGAGTTCCAATCTAATCTAAATTCTCTAAAATATAGGGTAACTGAGACAGAAGGTAGAATTCTTGATCTGGAGGACAAACAGATAAAGAGAAAGGATCAGGAGGAAGCCTGGAACAAATAGCTCAGAAGCCATGAAAATAGAATCAGGGAAATAAATGATGCCATGAAATGTTCCAAGGTCAGAATTATTGGAATCCCTGAAGGGGAGGAAAAAGAAAGAAGTCTAGAAGATATAGTGGAAGAAGTTGCCTATGAAAATTTTCCCAACCTCACTGAATGGAAACAATGTTCATGTACTAGAGGGAGAGTGGTTTCCCCCCAAGATTCTAGATTCTCGAAAGACATCACAACACCTGATAGTTAGAATGAAGAATTATGCTTCTAGACAGACCCTCTTAAAAGCAACTAGGACAAAGAAGCTCCTTACATACAGAAGGAAAGTCATTAGAATAACGTCAGACCTGTCGACAGAGATCTGGCAAGCCAGGAAGGGATGGCAAAATATATTCAGAGTATTAAATGAGAAGAACGTGCAGCCAAGAATACTTTATCCAAGACTGACATTCAAAATGTATGGAGAGATAAAGTGTTTTCAAGACTGGCAAGACTTAAAAGACTATGCAAAAACCAGCTGACACTCAGGAAATATTAAGGGGGGGTCCGATAAATGAGAAAAAAATCCTAAGAATATCATTGAACAGAAATATAGAGACAAAATACAGACAGAAAGACTTCAAAGGTAACACGATGCCAATCAAAACCTATCTATCAATAATCACTCTCAATGTGAACAGCCTAAATTTGCACATAAAATGACACAGGGTTGCAGATTGGATAAAATGACAGGACCCATCCATATTTTGTCTACAAGAGATCCATTTTGAACCTAAGGATACACCCAGACTGAAAGTGAAGGGATGGAGAAGCATCTTTCATGCCAATGGGCCTCAAAAGAAGGTGGGGATAGCGAATCTTATATCAGATAAATTAGATTTTAAACTAAAGACTGTAGTCAGAGATACAGAAGGACACTATGTAATTCTTAAAGGGACTATCCACCAAGATAATCTAACAATTATAAATATCTATGCCCCCAATATGGGAGCACACAATTACATAAGAAAACTATTAATCAAGATAAAGAGTCATATTGATATGAATACACTGATAGTAGGAGATGTTAATACACATCCCTCAGTAATAGACAGATCATCATAGCAGAAAATTAATAAAGAAATAAGAGCATTGAATGAAGCATTGGACCAGATGGACCTCATAGACATATATACAGAACATTCCCTAAAACAACAGAATACTCATTCTTCTCAAGTGCACATGGAACCTTCTCCAGAATAGACCACATACTATGTCGCAAAGCAGGACTCAACAGATACCAAAAGACTGACATTAATTCCTGCATATTCTCAGATCACAATGCTTTGAAACTGGAACTCAATCATAAGGAAAAGTTCAGAGGGAGTTCAAACACCTGGAAGCTAAAGACCACCTTGCTTAAGAATGATTGGATCAACCAGGAGTTCAAAGATGAACTTAAACAATTCATGGAAACCAATGAGAATGAAGACACTTCGGTCCAAAACCTATGGGATACAGCAAAGGCGGTTCTAAGGGGGAAATACATACCCATCCAAGCCTCCCACTAAAAAAAAATTGAAAAATCCAGAATACACCAGCTGTCTCTACACCTTAAAGAACTGGAGAATCAACAACAAATCAAACCAACTCCACCTGCAAGAAGGCATATAATCAACATTAGAACAGAGATCAATGAGGTAGACACCAGAGATACAGTAGAACGTATCAAAGAAACGAGAAGGTGGTTTTTTGAAAGAATCAATAAGATCGATAAACCATTGGCCACACTAATCCAAAAGAAAAGAGAGAAAGCCCAAATTAATAAAATTAGGAATGAAAAGGGAGAGATCACAACTAGCACCAAGGAAGTAGAAACAATCATCCGAAATTATTACCAGCAGTTATATGCCAATAAGCTAAGCAACCTAGATGAAATGGATGCATTCCTGGAAAACTATAAAATCCCAAAATTGAATGAGGAAGAAATGGACAACCTGAATAGACCGATATCTAGTAATGAAATTGAAGCAGTGATCAAAAACCTCCCAAAAAACAAGAGCCCAGGACCTGATGGATTCCCTGGGGAATTCTACCAAACTTTCAAAGAAGAAATAACACCCATTCTCCTGAAGCTGTTCCAAAAAATTGAAGCAGAAGGAAAACTTCCAGATCTTTTTATGAAGGCAGCATTATTCTGATCCCCATACCAGGCAAAGACCCTACCAAAAAGGGGAATTTCAGACCAATATCACTGATGAATATGGATGCAAAGATTCTCAAGAAGATCCTAGCAAACAGGATCCAGCAGCACATTCAAAAGATTATCCACCATGACCAGGTGGGATTCATCCCTGGGTTGCAAAATATGGGCAGAAGATATGAACAGACTCTTTTCCAATGAAAACATACAAATGGCTATCAGACACATGAGAAAATGCTCATCATCACTAGCCATCAAGGAGATTCACATAATAACCACATTGAGATACCACCTTACACCAGTTAGAATGGCCAAAATTAGCAAGACAGGAAACAACGTATGTTGGACAGGTTGTGGAGAAAGGGGAACCCTTCTACACTGTTGGTGGGAATGCAAGTTGGTCCAGTCACTTTCTAGAACAGTGTGGAGATTCCTCAAGAAATTAAAAATAGAGCTTCCCTTTGACCCTGCAATTGCACTTCTTACCTCAAAGATACAGATGTAGTGTAAAGAAGGGCCATCTGTACCCCAATGTTTATAGCAGCAATGACCACGGTCGCCAAACTGTGGAAAGAACCAAGATGCCCTTTCAACGGACGAATGAATAAGGAAGATGTGGTCCATATACACGATGGAGTATTATGCCTCCATCAGAAATGATGAATACCCAGCTTTTGAAGCAACATGGACAGGACTGGAAGAGATTATGCTGAGTGAAATAAGTCAAGCAGAGAGAGTCAAGTATCATATGGTTTCACTTATTTGTGGGGCATTACAAATGACATGGAGCGCATGGTGAGATGGAGAGAAGGAAGTTGAGGGAAACTGGAAGGGGAGGTGAACCGTGAGAGACTATGGACTCTGAAAAAAGAACCTGAGGGTTTTGAAGGGGCGGGGGGTGGGAGGTTGGGAGAATCAGGTGGTGGGTAATAGGGACGGCACATATTGCATGGAGCACTGGGTGTTGTGCAAAAACAATAAATACTGTTATGCTGAAAAAAATAAATAAATAAAAATAAAAAGTAAAAAAAAGAAGATATGCAAGTCAAAACAAAATAAAACAAAGGAAACAAAATTTCACTAATTATCTGTTAAAAATTGCACAGAAGGCACACACATACATTTGTCCAAAGAAGATGTAAACATGACCAATGGACACATGAAAAGATGCTTGACATCATTAATATCAGACAATGCAATTTTAAACCACAATGAGATATGATCTCATACCTGTTAGGCTAAAATTAAATACACAAGAACAAAGCATTTGTGAGGATGTGGAGTAAAAGAAACTCTAATGCACTGTTGATAGGAATGCAAACCAACATAACCACTGTGAAAAACAGTATGGAGAGTAGTCAAAAAATTAAAAATAGATTTCCCATATGGTTCAGTAATTCAACTACTGAGTACTTACACAAAGAAATTTTTTTAAAAAACATTAATTTGAAAAGATATATGAACCACTATGGTTTTTGCAACATTATTTACAATAGCTTAATTATAGAAACAACTCAAGTGATTTTCAATAGATGAATGAATAAAGAAGTAGCATATACATATAGTGAAATATTACATGACATAAAAGTGAGATCTAGCAACAATATGGATGGATCTAGATAGTATAATGCTAAGTGAAATAAATCTATCAGAGAAAGGCAAATATGTAATTTACTCATATATGGATTTAAGAAACAAAGAAAAAAGAGGCAAACAAAGAAAGTCTTAAATATAGAGGAGAATGTGGTGATTGCCAGAGGAGAAATGCATGGAGGGTGGGGGGGTATGGCTGAAATAGGTGAAAGGAATTAAGAGTAGACTTATAGTGAAGCGCACTGAGTAATGTATAGAATGGTTGAGAGTGTAGGAAGTGTGAGGGAATGATTTAGGGAAGAAAGGGATCATAGGTTCTGTGGAGGGGAGGAAGGTGTGGTCAAGGAAACAAGGCCAGAGTGAGAGGGGCACACAGGGGAATGCACAAGGAGAAGGTTTCCCTAAAACCGTTGGTTGGAAAAAATAAGAAGGACTAATTTTCATGAATTCTTGCATCCAGTGGGACTTAAAGCCTGGAGTTTTTAAAGGTCAGGGAGATTAGCAGGGAGAGAGTAATGGGGGCTCTGCTCCACTGTTGGGGATAAGGCAGACAAACAATATGGGGACATATAGCATGGAAACAGTGATGTGCAAAATGCCTAGGGCAAAGAGATAATTCACTCTCCCTGGAGGTGACCATTGAGAGGCAGCATTCACAGAGACATCCCTTCAAGAACAAAGGAGCTGGCTGACTGCATTTCCCTCCCCCACCACTCAGCATAAACACAGAGACATCTGCAGGATGCAGTGCAGCACAGATACAGGCTGCCAACCTTGCTTACCCCAAGTCCCACAACCCTGTGCTCTGGAAAACTACCCTTCTCTCTCAAATTTACCTCAGTCCCAGTGTAGTGAGCCCATCCCCTAGAAGAAGAGCAAAAGCTCCTGCCCACACGAGATATCCCAGCGGAAGTATTCTACAAGGATACAAGTCTACGGAAAGCAGCATCAGGTCTCATTTAACAAACCCAAGAATACCAGTTAAAACTTACCACATTCTGGGGCACCTGGGTGACTCAGTGGGTTAAAGCCTCTGCCTTCGATTCGGGTCATGATCCCAGGGTCCTGGGATCGAGCCCCACATCGGGCTCTCTGCTCCGCAGGGAGCCTGCTTCCTCCTCTCTCTCTGCCTGCCTCTCTGCCTAGTTGTGATTTCTCTCTGTCAAATAAATAAAATATTAAAAAAAAAACAACTTACCACAATCTGGCCAAGGACAAACACTGCCTACTGCAGACAAGGAGATCCTCTCAAGATGATTGGCCTGAAGGATGGAGCAGTCAAAGCACAACAGAAGATTGCAAGCAACACACAACACACTCTTTGAAGCACTAGGCCCTGGAGAGTATATGATCTCTTCTTCATAAATCCATTACTCTGAGGAGCAGAAAACATAATGGACTTTGATAACACAGAGAAGATGGCAGAGACTTAGACAAAATGCCGACAGAGGTATTCAACCCAAATAAAAGAACAAGATAGGGTCACAGACAGAGAGCTGAATGAAACAGTTATAGGTAATATACCTGATGGAGAATTTTTTTTTCTTTTTGTTTTGGTTTATTTGTTTATTTACAGCATAACAGTGTTCATTCTTTTGGCATCACACCCAGTGCTCCATGCAGTACGTGCCCTCCCTATTACCCACCACCTGGTTCCTCAACCTCCCACCCCCCCGCCGCTTCAAAACCCTCTGGTTGTTTTTCAGAGTCCATAGTCTCTCATGGTTCATCTCCCCTTCCAGTTTCCCTCAATTCCCTCTCCACTCCATCTCCCCATGTCCTCCATGTTATTTGTTATGCTCCACAAAGAAGTGAGGCCATATGATACTTGACTCTCTCTGCTTGACTTATTTCGCTCAGCATAATCTCTTCCAGTCCCGTCCATGTTGCTACAAAAGTTGGGTATTCATCTTTCTGATGGAGGCATAATACTCCATTGTGTATATGGACCACATCTTCCTTATCCATTCGTCTGTTGAAGGGCGTCTTGGTTCTTTCTACAGTATGGCAACTGTAGCCATTGCTGCAATAAACATTGGGGTACAGATGGCCCTTCTTTTCACTACATCCGTATCTTTGGGGTAAATACCAAGCAGTGCAATTGCAGGGTCATAGGGAAGCTCTATTCTTAATTTCTTCAGGAATCTCCACACTGTTCTCCAAAGTGGCTGCACTAAATTGCATTCCCACCAAAAGTGTAAGAGGGTTCCCCTTTCTCCACATCCTCTCCAACACACGTTGTTTCCTGTCTTGCTAATTTTGGCCATTCTAACTGGTGTAAGTTGGTATCTCAATGTAGTTTTACTTTGAATCTCCCTGATGGCTAGTGGTGATGAAGATTTTTTCATGTGTCTGATAGCCATTTGTATGTCTTCATTGGAGAAGGGTCTGTTCATATCTTCTGTCCATTTTTTGATAGGATTATCTGTTTTGTGTGTGTTGAGTTTGAGAAGTTCTTTATAGATCCTGGATATCAACCTTTTGTCTGTACTGTCATTTGCAAATATCTTCTCCCATTCCGTGGGTTGCCTCTTTGTTTTTTTCAATGTTTCCTTTGCTGTGCAGAAGCTTTTGATCTTGATGAAGTCCCAAAAGTTCATTTTGGCTTTTGTTTCCTTGGACTTTGGAGACATATCTTGAAAGAAGTTGCTGTGGCTGATATCGAAGAGGTTACTGCCTATGTTCTCCTCTAGGATTCTGATAGATTCCTGTCTCACGTTGAGGTCTTTTATCCATTTCCAGTTTATCTTTGTATACACTGTAAGAGGATGGTCGAGTTTCATTCTTCTACATATCGCTTTCCAGTTTTCCCAGCACCATTTATTGAAGAGACTGTCTTTTTTCCATTGAATATTTTTTCCTGTTTTGTCGAAGATTATTTGACCATAGAGTTGAGGGTCCATATCTGGGCTCTCCACTCTGTTTCACTGGTCTATGTGTCTGTTTTTATGCCAGTACCACACTGTCTTGGTGATCACAGCTTTGTAGTAAAGCTTGAAATCGGGTAATGTGATGCCGCCAGTTTTGTTTTTGTTTTTCAACATTTCCTTAGCAATTCGGGGTCTCTTCTGATTCCATACAAATTTTAGGATTCTTTGCTCCAACTCTTTGAAAAATATCGGTGGAATTTTGATCGGAATGGCATTAAAAGTATAGATTGCTCTGGGCAGTATAGACATTTTAACAATGTTTATTCTTCCAATCCAAGAGCATGGAACAGTCTTCCAACTTTTTGTGTCTTCTTCAATTTCTTTCATGAGTGTTCTCTAGTTCCTCAAGTACAGGTCTTTTACCTCTTTAGTTAGGTTTATTCCCAGGTATCTTATGGTTCTTGGTGCTATAGTAAATGGAATCGATTCTCTAATTTCACTTTCTGTATTTTCATTGTTAGTGTATAAGAAAGCCACTGATTTCTGTACATGGACTTTGTATCCTGCCACGTTACTGAATTTCTGTATGAGTTCTAGTAGTTTGGGGGTGGAGTCTTTTGGGTTTTCCATATAAAGAATCATGTCATCTGTGAAGAGAGAGAGTTTGACTTCTTCCTTGCCAAGTTGGATACCTTTCATTTCTCTTTGTTGTCTATTGCTGTTGCTAGGAATTCTAATACTATGTTGAACAAGAGTGGTGAGAGTGGGCATCCTTGTCGTGTTCCGGATCTCAATGGGAAGGCTGCAAGCTTTTTCCCATTGAGGATGATATTTGCTGTGGGTCTTTCATAGATAGATTTTATGAAGTTCAGGAATGTTCCCTCTATCCCTATACTTGAAGCGTTTGAATCAGGAACGGATGCTGGATTTTGTCAAATGCTTTTTCTGCATCAATTGAGAGGACCATGGTGTTCTTCTCTCTTCTCTTATTGATTTGTTCTATCACATTGATTGATTTGCGAATGTTGAACCAAACTTGCAACCCAGGAATGAATTCCACCTGGTCATGGTGGATAATCTTTTTAATGTGCTGCTGGATCCTGTTTGCTAGGATCTTGTGGAGAATCTTTGTATCCATATTTATCAGTGATTTTGGTCTGAAATTCCCCTTTTTGTTAGGGTCATTGCCTGGTTTGGGGATCAGGGTAATGCTGGCTTCATAAAAAGCATCTGGAAGTTTCCCTTCTGCTTCAATTTTCTGGACAGTTTCAGGAGAATTGGTGTGATTTCTTCTTTGAAAGTTTGGTAGAATTCCCCAGGGAATCCGTCAGGTCCTGGGCTCTTGTTTTTTGGGAGGTTTTTGATCACTGCCTCAATCTCGTTACTAGATATCAGTCTATTCAGGTTGCCAATTTCTTCCTGGTTCAATTTTGGGAGTTTGTAGCTTTCCAGGAATGCATCCATTTCATCTAGGTTGCTTAGCTTATTGGCATATAACTGTTGGTAATAATTTCTGATGATTGTTTCTATTTCCTTGGTGTTAGTTGTGATCTCTCCCTTTTCATTCCTAATTGTATTAATTTGGGCTTTCTCTCTTTTCTTTTGGATTAGTGTGGCCAATGGTTTATCGATCTTATTGATTCTTTCAAAAAACCAGCTTCTAGTTTCATTGATACGTTCTACTGTATCTCTCGTTTCTACCTCATTGATCTCTGCTCTAATCTTCATTATTTCCCTTCTTTCATGTTGAGTTGGTTTGATTTGTTGTTGATTCTCCAGTTCTTTAAGGTGTAGAGATAGCTGGTGTATTCTGGATTTTTCAATGTTTTTGCGGGAAGCTTGGATGGCTATGTATTTCCCCTTTAGAACCGCGTTTGCTGTATCCCATAGGTTTTGGACCGAAGTGTCTTCATTCTCTTTGGTTTCCATGAATTGTTTAAGTTCATCTTTGATCTCCTGGTTGATCCAGGCATTCTTTTTTTTTTTAAAGATCTTATTTATTTATTTGACAGAGAGAGAGATCACAAGTAGGCAGAGAGACTGGCAGAGAGAGAGAGAGAGAGAGAGAGAGAAGCAGGCTCCCTGCTGAGCAGAGAGCCCAATGTGGGACTCGATCCCAGCACCCCGAGATCATGACCCATGCCGAAGGCAGCAGCTTAACCCACTGAACCATCCAGGTGCCCCGATCCAGGCATTCTTAAGCAAGGTGGTCTTTAGCTTCCAGGTGTTTGAGTTCCTTCTGAACTTTTCCTTGTGATTGAGTTCCAGTTTCAAAGCATTGTGATCTGAGAATATGCAGGGAATAATATCAGTCTTTTGGTATCGGTTGAGTCTTGCTTTGTTACCCAGTATGTGGTCAATTCTGGAGAAGGTTCCATGTGCACTTGAGAAGAATGAGTATTCTGTCCTGATGGAGAATTTAAAGAAACAATCATAAGAATATTTCCTGGGCTGAGAAAAGGCTGGAAGACTTCAGGGAGGCCCTTATGACAGATAAAAGAGTTTAAAAAAAGAAAAGGCAGTCAGAAATGAACAATGCAAACACTGAGATTAGAACAAGTGTGATGCTGAACAGCAGGCTGGAATAAGCAGAGGAATGAATAAGTGGTGTAGAAGACAAAATAATGGAAAATAATGAGGTTGAACAAGAAAGAAAAAGAAGAATTGTGAAACATGAGAACAGATTAAGGGAATTCAGCAATTCCATCTAGCATAAAAATTCATATTATATGAGTCCAGAAGAAGAGAGAAAGGGGAGTAGAAAATTTATTTGAAGAAATAATAGATGAAATATCCCCAATCTGAGGAAGGAAACAGACAACCAGATCCAGGAGGCATAGAACACTCCCATATAAAAAAAGGGGTGGGGGGGGCGGACAAACACCAAAATGTATCATAATTAGATTTACAAAGCATAGTGATACGGAAAATTTTTTTTAAAACAGTATGAAAAAAGAAGTCTTAACTTGCGTGAAGATCCATAAGATTAGCTGCAAATTTCATAACTGTGATTGGCAAGCCAGAAGAAAATGACATGATATTCAAAGTACTGAATTGGAAAAATCTCCACTCAAAGTACTCTATTCAGCAAGACTACCATTCAGAATAGGAGAGATAAAAGCTTTCCCAGAGAAACAAAAACTGAAAGAGTTTGTGACTGCTAAACCTGGCCTGAAAGAAATATTAAAGGGTACTATTTGAGTGGAAAGACCAAAAGTGACAAAGACAAGAAAGTGTCAGAGAAAATCTCCAGAAACAAGTAATAATAATGTTTTACTTGATAAAACAGGTAATAAAATGGCACTAAATACAGTATCTATGAATAATTGCTTGAATATAAATGGAATGAATGCTCCAAGCGAAGACATAGGGTGTCAAAATGGATAAAACAACAAAACCTATCCATACATGGCCTAAAGAAATTCATTTTAGACTAACGTCACCTGCAGGCTGAAAGTCAGGGGATGGAGAAACATTTATCATGAAAATGGACACTAAAAGACAGCCAGAGAAGCATACTTACTTCAGAAAAAATACACATTAAACCAAAGAATGTAAAAAATGAGATGAGAAAGGGCACTGTATAATAAAAAAGGAGGGGGGACTACCAAATAAGATCTAAATATTTATGCCCCTAACTTGGGGGCACTCAAATATATAAAAATACTAACAACAAAAATAAAGGAACTCATTGATGGAAATCAATAATACAGTTTTGTATTACAATAGGGGACTGAAATATCACACTTACATCAATGGATAGATCATCAAAACAAAACTTCAAAAGAAAACAATGGTTTTGAATAACACAGTGGACAGGATTAACTTAACACATATATTCAGAAAATTCCATCCTAAAACAGCAGAATATACACTATTTTTCAAGTGCACATGAGACATTCTCCAGAACAGATCACACAGTGGTTTACAAATCAGTCCTCAATAAGTACTAAAAGATTGAGATCACACCGTGCATATTTTCAGACCACAACTACAAGAAACTCAAAGTCAACCCCAAGAATTGGGAAGAGCACAAATGCATGGTGGCTAAAAGGGTGCCTGGATGGTTAAGTCAGCTAAGCATCTGCCTTTGGCTCAGATCCCCAGGGCTCCATGACTGAGACTCACCTCAGGCTCTCTGCTCAGTAGGGGACCTGATTCTCCCTCTCCCTCTGTCTGCAGTTGCCTCTAGTTGTGCATGCTCTCTCTATATATCAAATAAATACATAAAATCTATTAAAAAGATAATGGTGGTTAGTACACAAAGATAAACTCGAAATGGATAAAAGACCTCAACATGATACAGGAATCCATCAGAATCCTAGAGGAGAACATAGGCAGTAACCTCTTTGATATCAGCCACAGCAACTTCTTTCAAGATAGGTCTCCAAAGGCCAAGGAAACAAAAGTGAAAATGAACTTTTGGGACTTCATGAAGATCAAAGGCTTCTGCACAGCAAAGGAAACAGTCAACAAAACAAAGAGGCAACCCACGGAATGGGAGAAGATATTTGCAAATGACAGTACATACAAAAGGTTGATATCCAGGATCTATAAAGAACTTCTCAAACTCAACACACACAAAACAGATAATCCTATCAAAAAATGGGCAGAAGATATGAACAGACACTTCTCCAATGAAGACATACAAATGGCTATCAGACACATGAAAAAATGCTCATCATCACTAGCCATCAGAGAGATTGAAATTAAAAGCACATTGAGCTACCACCTTACACCAGTTAGAATGGCCAAATTTAGCAAGACAGGAAACAACGTGTGTTGGAGAGGATGTGGAGAAAGGGGAACCCTCTTCCACTGTTGAGGGGAATGCAAGTTGGTGCAGCCACTTTGGAGAACAGTGTGGAGATTCCTCAAGAATTTGGAAGGGGAGATGAACCATGAGAGACTATGGACTCTGAAAAACAAACTGAGAGTTTTGAAGTGTGGGAGGTGGGAGGTTGGGGAAGCAGGTGGTGGGTAATAGAGAGAGCACGTATTGCATGGAGCACTGGGTGTGGTGCAAAAACGATGAATACTGTTACGTTGAAAATAAACAAATTAAAAAAATAATGGTGGTTAAAAAGCATGCAACAAAACAATGAACGGGTCAACCAGGAAATCAAAAAGGAAATTAAAAAATACATGGAGGTTGCCTGGGTGGCTCAATGGGTTAAGCCACTGCCTTTGGCTCAGGTCATGATCTCGGGGTCCTAGGATCGAGTCCCGCATCAGGCTCTCTGCTCAGCAGGGAGCCTACTTCCCTCTCTCTCTCTCTGCCTGCCTCTCTATCTACTTGTGATCTCTCTCTGTCAAATAAATAAATAAAATATTTTTTAAAAAATACATGGAAACATGTGAAAATGAAAACACGATGGTCCAAAACCTTTGGGATGTGGCAAAAGAGGGAATAAGAGGGAAGTATATAGTAATACAGACCTACTCTAGGAGGCAAGAAAAATCTAAAAAAAAAAAAATCTAACACCTAAAGGAGTGAGAAAAAGAAAAATTAATAAAGTTGAAATTCAGAGAAGGTAATAATTAATTATTAGAGCAGAAAAAAATGACATAGAAACTAAAAACAAACAAACAAACAAAAAACAGTAGAACACATCAGTAAAACCAGGAATTAATCCTTTAAAATAAATAATAATACTGATTAACCCTTAGCCACATGTATAAAAAAGAGAAAAGACTCAAATAAATAAAATCACAAATAAGAGAGTTTAAATAACAACCATAATCACAGAAATACAAACACTTATGAGAGAATATTCTGATAAACTATATGCCAACAAATTGAACAACCTGGAAGAAACAGATAAATGCCTAGAAACATATACACTACCAAAGCTGAAACAGGAAGAAATAGAAAACTTGAACAGACTAATAACCAGAAAAGACATAGTATCAGTAATTAAAAAACAAACAAACAAAACACCTCGAACAAACAAAAGTCCAGGGCCAGATGTTTCACAGGCTAATTTTACCAAATATTTAAAGACAGTTAATACCTATTTTTCTCAAACTATTCCAAAAAATAGAAAAGGGAGGAGAACATCTAATTTCATTTTAAGAGACTAGCATACTCTGATACCAAAACCAGAAAAATTCTCCAGTAAAAAAAGACAAATATGACCTATATCCCTGAAGAACATGAATGCAAAAGTTCTCAAAGAAATACGAGCAAAACAAATCCAAAAGTACAGCAAAATATCATTCACCGCGATCAAGTGGGATTTATTCCTGAACTACAAGTGTGGGTCAATATTCACAAATCAATCAACTTGATACACCACATTAATAATAAAATAAAAGATACACAACATGATCATTTTTTTTCTTTTTTTTAATTTAATTTTATTTTTTCAGTGTTCCAAGATTCGTTTTTATGCACCACATCCAGTGCTCCGTACAATATGTGCCCTCCTTAAATACCCACCACCAGGCTTACCTATCCCCCCACTCCCCTCCCCTCCAAAATCCTCAGTTTATTTCTTAGAGTCCACAGTCTCTCATGCTTTGTCTCCCCCTCTGATTTCCCCCAACTCACTTCTCCTTTCCATCTTCTAGTGTCCTCCATGTTATTCCTTACGCTCCACAAGTAAGTGAAACCATGTGATAATTGACTCTCTCTGCTTGACTTATTTCACTCAGCATAATCTCTTCCAGTCTCGTCCATTTTGATACAAAAGTTGGATATTCATCCTTTCTAACGGAGGCGTAATATTCCATTGTATATATGGACCATATCTTCTTTTTTATTTATTTATTTATTTATTTATTTATTTTATTTGTTTATTTACAGCATAACAGTGTTCATTCTTTTGGCATCACACCCAGTGCTCCATGCAGTACGTGCCCTCCCTATGACCCACCACCTGGTTTCTCAACCTCCCCCCCCCGCCCCTTCAAAACCCTCTGGTTGTTTTTCAGAGTCCATAGTCTCTCATGGTTCATCTCCCCTTCCAGTTTCCCTCAACTCCCTCTCCTCTCCTTCTCCCCATGTCCTCCATGTTATTTGTTATGCTCCACAAATAAGTGAGACCATATGATACTTGACTCTCTCTGCTTGACTTATTTAGCTCAGCATAATCTCTTCCAGTCCCGTCCATGTTGCTACAAAAGTTGGGTATTCATCCTTTCTGATGGAGGCGTAATACTCCATTGTGGCACCACATGATCATTGAAATAGATGTAAAGAAAACATTCGACAAAGTGCAGCATCCACGCATGATAAAAACCCTCAACAAAGTAGATTTAGAGAGAATGCACCTCAGCATAATAAAGGCCATACATGAAAAACACTCAGCTCATATCCTCCTCTATGGGGAAAAACTGAGACCTTTTTCCATAATCAAGAACAAGACATGAATATGCACTCTCACCACTATTATTTAACATACTCCTGAAAGTCCTAACCTCAGAAATCAGAAAACAAAAAGAAATAAAAGGCATCCAAATCAGCAGGGAAGAACTCAAAGCACACTATTTGCAGACTTGATACTCAGTATAGAAAATCCAAAAGACTCCACTAAAAAAATTGCTAGAGGGGTGTTTGGGTGGCTCAGTGGGTTAAGCCCCTGTCTTCAGCTCAGGACATGAAATCAGTGTCCTGGGGTCAAGGCCTGCATCAGGCTCTCTGCTCAGCAGGGAGCCTACTTCCCCCTCTCTCTCTCTGCCTGCTGCTCTGCCCACTTGTGATCTCTCTCTCTGTCAAATAAATAAATAAAATCTTAAAAAAAAAGAAAAAGAAATTGCTAGAACCAATATATGAACTCAGTACATCAAAAGGATACAAAATCAATGTAAAGAAATCTGTTGTATTTCTATACACCAATAATGAAGCAGCAAAAAAGGAAATCAAGGATTCAATTCCATTCACAACTGCGCCAAAAAAAAAAAAATTACCTAGGAATAAACCTAACCAAAGAGGTAAAATATCTGTACTCCAAAAACTATAGAATACTGATGAAAGAAACTGAAGATGACACAAAGAAATTTAAAGATATTCCATGATCATGGATTGGAAGAACATATGTGGCTAAAATACCTAGCCTAACAAAAGCATTCTACATATTTAATGCAGTCCCTATCAAAATACCAACAATATTTTAACAAAGCTACAACAAGCAATCTTAATGTTTGCATGAAACCACAAAAGACCCCAAATAACCAAAGCAATCTTCAAAAAGAAAAGAAAAGCTGGAAGCATCACGATTCTGGACTTGGAGTTATATTACAAAGCTGCAGTGATCAAGATAGTCTGGTACTGGCACAGAAAGTATTCACATAAATTAACGGCATAGAATAGAAAACCCAGAAATGAACCCATAACTATATGGGCAACTAGTCTTCAACAAGCCAGGAAAGAATATCCAATGAAAAAAGTTTCTTCGACAAATGGTGTTGAGAAAACTAAAACATGCAAAACAATGCAACATGTAAAACAATGAAAATTGACCACATTCTTAAACCATACACAAAAATAAATTCAAAATGAATGAAAGATCTAAATATGAGATAGTAATCCATCAAAATCCTAGAGGAGAAGAACACAGGCAGAAATCTATTTAACCTTGCCTACAACAACTTACTAGACACATCTCCGGAGGCAAGGCACACAAAAGCATAAATTAACTATTGGGACTTCTTCAAGATAAGCAGCTCTGCACAGCAAAGGAAACAATCAACAAAACTAAGAGGCAATCTATGGAATGGGAGAAGGTATTTGCCAATGACATATTTGATAGAAGCTATTAGCCAAAATATATAAACAACTTGTCAAATACAACACCCCCCACAAAAGTATAATCCTGTTAAAAGGGGGCAGAAGATATAAATAGATATTTTTCTGAAGAAAAGATAGAGATGGCTTACAGACACATGAAAAGATGTTCAACACCATTCATCATTAGGGAAATACAAATCAAATCTATAATGAGATATCACCTCACACCTGTCAGGATGGCTAAAATCAACAACAGAAGAAACAACAGGTGTTAGTGAAGATACGAAGAAAAGGGAAACTTCTTGCACTGTTGGAGGGAACACAAATTGATGCAGCACTGTGGAGAAGAGTATGGAGTTTCCTCAAGAAGCTAAAAATAAAAATACCCTACAATCCAGCAACTACTGTACTAGGTATTTACACAAAAAAGACAAAAATACTAATCTGAAGGGATATATGCACCCCAATATTTATAGCAGTCTTATCTGTAATAGCCATATTATGGAAACAGCCCAAGTGAGAGACAAATGGATAAAGGAGATGTGAGATATATATATCACATGGTATATATATCACATAATGTCATATATATATACTCAGCCATAAAAAATGAAATCTTGATATTTGGATCAACATGGACAGAGCTAAAAAGTATTATGCTAAGCAAATTAATTCTGTCAGAGAGAGAAAAACACCATATGATTTTAGTCATATGTGTAATTTAAATCAAAACAAATAATCATAGGAGAAAAAAAAGAGGCAAACCACAGAAGTTATAGTTATAGTTCTTTAACTATAGAGAACAAACTGGTGGTTACCAGAGGATAGCAGGGTTGGGGGATGGGTTAAATAGATGGTGGGGATTAAGATGTGCACCTGCAATGATCATGGGTTGTTATATGTAAGTGTCGAATCTGTAAATTGTACATCTGAAATTAATATTACACTGTATGTTAACTAGACATAGGTAAACAAAATGATGTCTTAGTTTACAATTGTTACAGAAAAGTGACATTTAAAGTTCTAAATAATTAAGTGAATTGGCTAAGTTGTTATGATTTCTCAAGTAATGAATATAAGTATAATAATTTAATTTATATGAACACATTTTTTTTTCCTTTTCTAACACTGAATGCCGTAATTTTAGCCTGTATGACCATGAAACTAGTACCAGGGACAGAAGGGAAGAAGGCTACAGGGTAAGAGAACATTAGGCTCAACCCCATCCCATGAATACAACTTGATAACTAATAAATCATCCTAAATATCACAGAAATTGACCTGAAGTATAGCAGAACTGCTGATTCCAGTCAGCAAACCGGGAGAAGAATTAGGCACAAACAAGTCAGCTTAAAGAAAAAGGGAGCAGGGGACAATAGTCAAAAAGACTGCTGCACCAAGCAACTCCTCAGTCTCACTTTTATTAGATAGAAACAATAGCCAACAGAGGAACTGATGAAGTTCAAACATTAGTCACAAGTCTTGTGGACAAACAAGAAGGAGGGTAAGGTTTATAGTTAACCAAGGACATTCAAAGGACTCATCTAACTAACAAAGGGCGCTTTTTGGAAGAGAAAGGAGAGACAATGGAAAAGGGAAGCAGGCTGAGTTCCACTCTGAGTGGGCTGGGCATTCAAAGCTGCTTGGCCTCTGTGAACTGGGCGCATTCCATCCTGAGTGAGCTGAGCATCCCCAGTTGCTCAGCTTCATGGTCTTATATATCATCCTTTCCTCCAAAGACCTGTGGCCAGTATGTGTTTTTCTTAACACCATATCTAAATGTGCTTGGTAACTAGTAAAGTCATCCAGGGGTTATAGTTTAAATAATACATTGTTCTGAGGGGTAGTTGCACAAAACAAATGTCACAAATAAACATAAAGATGAGGTCACATCAAAGAAGGTAGGAAGTTCAGAGATATGGTTTGGGAGAGAAATGGATCATGTCCCGTGCAATGTGGAGAATGTCACAGTCATGGAGAATGAGAGAGACAGTTTAGTACACACAAGAGAGCATGGAGAAATGAATTCCACAGCAATTAGCTTAGACAGCTAGAGGGGAAATTACATGAGTTCTGGCAACCAGGAAACCTTAAATCCTGGAATTATAAAGGCAGTGGCCTTGGCTTGGAGAGAACCTGGAATCACTGGGCTGCTCTTGAAGAGAAGGCAGGGTGCAAATCACTCAGACACATAAGATGGAAACAGTGATCTGAGGAGCACCTGGGGCCCACAGCAGGGAAGTTATTTGCTCATCTCAGAGCATGTTCCAGAGAGGCAATTTACATGGAAAGAACCCTCCAGGAAAAAAAGAAACTGGCAGGCCCCATTGTCCTCCTTTTCTCTTTGCATAAATACAAAGTGACCTGTGGGAAATAGCACAGGGCCCATACTCATACCTAACTTGTTTAGACTAAGTCCCAGCCCCACACAGTCCAGTAGAGCTTCCATTCTCAGTTATGCTTGCATCCATCCCAGCACAGTGTGCACCCTCTCCCAAAAGAACAACCCAAACCCCTGTCCACATGCTATTTCCAGATATTTCCAGGAGTTTGGCAGGGCCTTGGTTACAGCAGCAATGGCTACAGATTCCATTTCATAAGCAGACCAGAGCATACTCAGTTATAATCACCACATTCAGACCAGGGAACAAACACACTTACAGTGGGCAAAGAAAGTCTAGCAAATGATGGGCCTGAAGGATAAAGCTACAGAAAGTAATACTAAGCAAAATAAATCAGTCAGAGAAAGACAAAGATCATAGGATTTCATCCATATGTGGACTTTAAGAAACTAAACAAATGAACAAAGGAAAAAGATAAATGTGGAGAGAGAGAGAAAAAATAAGAGACTCTAAGCTATAGAGAGCTAACTGATAGCTGCCAAAGGGGAAGTGGAGGGATGGGTGAAATAGGTGACAGAATTAAAGAGAATACTTATCGAAACACTAAGATGGCGGGGAAGTAGGAGGAGTCACCATTTCAACCTGTACCCTAAACTGAGCTGATTACCTACCAAAGAACTCTGACCACCCATGAAATCAGCCTGAGATCAGAATTATACACGTCTGGATCTCTACAGGAGCAGAAGACACCAGTGGCAGGTAAAGCAGAATGGGAGCATCAGACTGATATCAGAAGATAAAAAAAAGGGGGAGGGAGCCACCAGAGGTGACCGATTGGAAAGTAACACACCAACACGAGAGTGCTCTGCGTCTGGAGACCAGCATTAACTTGGAGTCTGGTTGAAAGCACTCAAAAAACAAACAGCAAAGGATCACGGGGGGTAATAGTGGGAACCTGGGCAGTTAGGGTCAGGGACCTAAGACCGGACCTAGGACAGCCTCCCCTGGCGCAGAGCCAGAGAGAATGCTGTGGAGAAATCAGGTCTCGGTCCCTGAGCCGCCAGTGCACCGGAATGCCAGCAAGCCCGAGAACAAGTGGGGTCTGGCTCCCGTGAGGGGCTGGGAGCCTGTCCAAAACCTATGGGATACAGCAATGGCGGTTCTAAGGGGGAAATACATAGCCATCCAAGCCTCCCCCCAAAAAATTGAAAAATCCAGAATACACCAGCTGTCTCTACACCTTAAAGAACTGGAGAATCAACAACAAATCAAACCAACTCCACATACAAGAAGGGAAATAAACAAGATTAGAGCAGAGATCAATGAGGTAGAAACCAGAGATACAGTAGAACGTATCAATGAAACGAGAAGGTGGTTTTTTGAAAGAATCAATAAGATTGATAAACCATTGGCCACACTAATCCAAAGAAAAGAGAGAAAGCCCAAATTAATACAATTAGGAATGAAAAGGGAGAGATCACAACTAGCACCAAGGAAGTAGAAACAATCATCAGAAATTATTACCAACAGTTATATGCCAATAAGCTAAGCAACCTAGATGAAATGGATGCATTCCTGAAAAGCTACAAACTCCCAAAATTGAACCAGGAAGAAAGTGACAACCTGAATAGAACGATATCTAGTAACGAGATTGAATCAGTGATCAAAAACCTCCCAAAAAACAAGAGCCCAGGACCTGACGGATTCCCTGGGGATTTCTACCAAACTTTCAAAGAAGAAATAACACCTATTCTCCTGAAGCTGTTCCAAAAAATTGAAGCAGAAGGAAAACTTCCAGACTCTTTTTATGAAGCCAGCATTACCCTGATCCTCAAACCAGGCAAAGACCCTACCAAAATGGAGAATTTCAGACAAATATCACTGATGGATATGGATGCAAAGATTCTCAACAAAATCCTAGCAAACAGGATCCATCAGCACATTCAAAAGATTATCCACCATGACCAGGTGAGATTCATCCCTGGGTTGCAAGGTTGGTTCAACATTCGCAAAGCAATCAGTGTGATGGAACACATCAATAAGAGAAGAGAGAAGAACTACATGGTCCTCTCAATTGATGCAGAAAAAGCATTTGACAAAATCCAGCATCCGTTCCTGATGAAAACGCTTCAAAGTATAGGGATAGAGGAAACATTCCTGAACTTCATAAAATCTATCTATGAAAGACCCACAGCAAATATCATCCTCAATGGGAAAAAGCTTGCAGCCTTCCCATTGAGATCAGGATCACGACAAGGATGCCCACTCTCACCACTCTTGTTCAACATAGTATTAGAAGTCCTAGCAACGGCAATCAGACAACAAAGAGAAATGAAAGGTATCCAACTTGGCAAGGAAGAAGTCAAACTCTCTCTCTTCGCAGATGACATGATTCTTTATATGGAAAACCCCAAAGACTCCATCCCCAAACTACTAGAACTCTTACAGCAATTCAGTAACGTGGCAGGATACAAAGCCAATGTACAGAAATCAGTGGCTTTCCTATACACTAACAATGAAAATACAGAAAGGGAAATTACAGAATAGATTCCATTTACTATAGCACCAAGAACCATAAGATACCTGGGCATAAACCTAACCAAAGAAGTAAAGGACCTGTACTCGAGGAACTACAGAACACTCATGAAAGAAATTGAAGAAGACACAAAAAGATGGAAGACAGTTCCATGCTCTTGGATTGGAAGAATAAACATTGTTAAAATGTCTATACTGCCTAGAGCAATCTATACTTTTAATGCCATTCCGATCAAAATTCCACCAGTATTTTTCAAAGAGCTGGAGCAAATAATCCTAAAATTTGTATGGAGTCAGAAGAGATCCCGAATTGCTAAGGAAATGTTGAAAAACAAAAACAAAACTGGCAGCATCACGTTACCCGATTTCAAGCTTTACTACAAAGCTGTGATCACCAAGACAGCGTGGTACTGGCATAAAAACAGACACATAGACCAGTGGAACAGAGTGGAGAGCCCAGATATGGACCCTAAACTCTATGGTGAAATAATCTTCGACAAAACAGGAAAAAAATACAATGGAAAAAAAGACAGTCTCTTCAATAAATGGTGCTGGGAAAACTGGACAGCGATATGTAGAAGAATGAAACTCGACCATTCGCTTACACCGTACACAAAGATAAACTCGAAATGGATAAAAGACCTCAACGTGAGACAGGAATCTATCAGAATCCTAGAGGAGAACATAGGCAGTAACCTCTTCGATATCAGCCACAGCAACTTCTTTCAAGATATGTCTCCAAAGGCCAAGGAAACAAAAGCAAAAATGAACTTTTGGGACTTCGTCAAGATCAAAAGCTTCTGCACAGCAAAGGAAACAGTCAACAAAACAAAAAGGCAACCCACGGAATGGGAGAAGATATTTGCAAATGACAGTACAGATCAAAGGTTGATATCCAGGATCTATAAAGAACTTCTCAAACTCAACACACACAAAACAGATAATCATATCAAAAAATGGGCAGAAGATATGAACAGACACTTCTCCAACAAAGACATACAAATGGCTATCAGACACATGAAAAAAAGTTCATCATCACTAGCCATCAGGGAGATTCAAATTAAAACAACATTGAGATACCCCCTGACCCCAGTTAGAATGGCCAAAATTAGCAAGACAGGAAACAACGTGTGTTGGAGAGGATGTGGAGAAAGGGGAACCCTCTTACACTGTTGGAGAGGATGTGGAGAAAGGGGAACCCTCTTACACTTTTGGTGGGAATGAAAGTTAGTGCAGCCACTTCGGAGAACAGTGTGGAGATTCCTGAAGAATTTAAGAATAGAGCTTCCCTATGACCCTGCAATTGCACTGCTGGGTATTTACCCCAAAGATACGGATGTAGTGAAAAGAAGGGCCATTTGTACCCCAATGTTTATTGCAGCAATGGCTACGGTCGCCAAACTGTGGAAAGAACTAAGATGCCCTTCAAAGGATGAATGGATAAGGAAGACGTGGTCAATATACACAATGGAGTATTATGCCTCCATCAGAAAGATGAATACCCAACTTTTGTAGCAACATGGACAAGACTGGAAGAAATTATGCTGAGCGAAATAAGTCAAGCAGAGAGAGTCAAGTATCATATGGTCTCACTTCTTTGTGGAGCATAACAAATAACATGGAGGACATGGGGAGATGGAGAGGAGAGGGAGTTGAGGGAAACTGGAAGTGGAGATGAACCATGAGAGACTATGGACTCTGAAAAACAACCAGAGGGTTATGAAGGGGCAGCGAGGGGGGGGGGGGTGGGAGGTTGAGGAACCAGGTGGTGGGTAATAGGGAGGGCACGTACTGCATGGAGCACTGGGTGTGAGTCAAAACAATGAACACTGTTATGCTGTAAATAAAAAAATAAAAATAAATAAATAAATAAAGAGAATACTTATCATGATAAACACTGAGTAATGTATAACACCATTGAATCACTATATTGTACAACTGAAACTAATACAACACTGTTAACTTTGCTGGAATGAAAAATTAAAACATAAAAACAGTATTTAAAAAGTTTGAAATGCCACTAAACAAAAAACAAATGTACAAGCAAAATCAACCTACCCCAGGGAGGAGGGAGAATCTTATTTCCAAAATTCCCTAATTGTCCAGACTTCAACAAAATGTTATGATGCATAAAACAAACAAAACAGTATATATTATTAACAGGAAAGAAGAAATCAATGAAAACTGTCTGTGAAGAACAACAGATACCATAGTTACAGAAAAAGTCTTTAAATCAACTCTATTAAGCATGCACAAATAGCATTTTTTAAAATTTGTTTATTTATCCACATCCTCTCCAACACACGTTGTTTCTGTCTTGCTAATTTTGGTCATTCTAACTGGTGTTAGTTGGTATCTCAATGTTGTTTTAATTTGAATCTCCCTGATGGCTACTGATGATGAACATTTTTTCATGTGTCTGATAGACAACAAATAGCTTTTAAAAATGGACAAAGTATTAAAGGGAATCATGAGAACCAAATAGAGAATATCAAGTTAAAAGTGATTAGGGGGTAGTCAAGATGGCGGGGAAGTAGGAGGAGGCACCGTTTCAAACTGTACACTAAAGTGAGCTGATTACCTACCAAAGAACTCCTACCACCCATGAAATCAGCCTGAGATCAGAATTATACACGTCTGGATCTCTACAGGAGCAGAAGACGCCAGTGACAGGTAAAGCAGACTGGGAGCATCGGACTGATATCGGAAGATAAACAAAAGGGGAGGGAGCCCTTCTTTTCACTACATCTGTATACAGATGTATACAGATGTAGTGAAAAGAAGGGCCACCGGTACCCCAATATTTATTGCAGCAATGGCTACAGTTGCCAAACTGTGGAAAGAACCAATATGCCCTTCAACGGATGAATGGATAAGGAAGATGTGGTCCATATACACAATGGAGTATTATGCCTCCATCAGAAAGATGAATACCCAACTTTTGTAGCAACATGGACGAGACTGGAAGAAATTATGCTGAGCGAAATAAGTCAAGCAGAGAGAGTCAAGTATCATATGGTCTCACTTCTTTGTGGAGCATAACAAATAACATAGAGGACATGGGGAGATGGAGAGGGAGTTGAGGGAAACTGGAAGGGGAGATGAACCACGAGAGACTATGGACTCTGAAAAACAACCAGAGGGTTTTGAAGGGGCGGGGGGGGGGGGGTGTGTGGGAGGTTGAGGAACCAGGTGGTGCGTAATAGGGAGGGCACGTACTGCATGGAGCACTGGGTGTGATGCCAAAACAATGAACACTGTTATGCTGTAAATAAACAAATAAAGGAATAAAAAAAAGGGAGGTAGAGGGAGCCACCAGAGGTGACCTATTGGAAAGTAATACCCCAATACGAGAGGGCTCTGCGTCTGGGGACCAACATTAACTTGGAGTCTTGTTGAAAGCACTCAAAAAACAAAGAGCAAAGGATCACGGGGGGAAAATAGTGGGAACCTGGACGGTTAGCGTCAGGGACCTAAGTCCCCGGACACAGGACAGCCTCCCCTGGTGCTGAGCCAGAGAGAGTGCGGCAGAGAAATCAGGTCTCCGTCCTTGAGCTGCCAGTGCACCTGACTCGCCAGCGTGCCCAAGAACGAGTGGGGTCTGGCTCCCGTGGGGGGCTGGGAGCCTGGCCAGATGGCAATCCTGAAACGAGCCCGTCCCACTCCCTCCCTTGGGATAGGTGCTCATAGTCGCTAGCCTGGAGCTCTGGCAGCCGGAAAAACCAGACATTCCCAGCCCAGGACAGTGGGAAAATCTCAGTGTGCGATCTCTGCTCCGAACCTCTCTGGCGGTCTGGAGCTGCCTAGACAGCCACCGTTGCCCTGGTTTTGGGGACAACGAGGAGCTCCTGCATCCCCAGGGACAGTGACTCAGAACCGACTCTGCCAGCAGCTTTTGCAAAACAGTCTGAGGCTTCTCTCTGAGAGGGAGGTTGGGGTGCTGTTTGCTCTCCTCTAAACCTCCAAAAACCATCAAAAGCTGTCAAGGCGAGAGAAAGCAGATGAAAGAACATAAAAACCCCCAGAGAACAAAAGGCTGAAAAAAACAGTTTCCTGAAAAAAAAAAGAGCTCACCCCCTTGAGGGGAGCGGGAGGACATAACTCAGGGAACATCATTGCCTGAAAAACCACGTGGCAGGCCCCTCCCCCAGAAAACCAACCAGGAAGGAAAAAAAAAAAAAAAAAAAGTCTACAAGAGAACAAACACCACTACTTCATAAATACAATTATTATTTTTAACTCTTTACCAATATTCTGGTTCTTTTTTTTTATACATACAGATAATTTTTTAACCTATTTACCATCACACTGAAATGTCCAGTACAACAAATTCTTTAATAACCTTCTAACCTGAACTCTTTGATACATACACCTGTGTGTTTCTTTTGCTTTTCTATTTTTTTAATTCTTTTTTAATTTTAACTTAGTTTAGTCTAGTTTATTCTTATTTAATTTTTATTTTCTACTATACATATAGTGTTAAACTTCAAGGTAATCCCCTTTCCCCAATCAATGCTACCCCTATAGGCAAACCAGTTTCTAATCCCCCTGTAACTTAGGAAAGTTGAGTCCCTTAACAAAAACATCAAGATACCTTCAGGAAGAATCAAAATAACCTTCCTCACCCACACTGAGAATCTATAACCATTCTCCCAATTTTTCCTTCTGTCAGTGTTTCTGTGAATTTGTTTGTCCTGATAATATATAAATCTTATACTTGGGGATCTTTCTGATGAGGTTCTTCCCTTTTTTTTTTTTGCTTATATATACATATTTTTTTTCTCTTGTCATATACTTTTATCACTCTTTTTGTCTGTCTGTTTTTGTTTGTATACTCCACAAATCTTACCTTGTGGCCCATTTGGGCTGAGCCTTATCTTTTATCTTCCCTTTTTTTCCTATCTCTCTCTCTCTTTTTTTTTTCCTTTTTTCTTTCCCCCTTTTTTTTCTTTCTTCTTCTCTATTTCTTTTTCTTTTCTTTTTTCTCTCATTTGGGTGGGGAATCCTGATTGCACAGAAGCGTTCCAGGGTGCACATTGACTGCACCACAATCGATAAGTCCAGCTGCGTCTATTTAGTCATCTCTTACCAAAATGACTAGGAGGAGGAATACCCAACAGAAGAAAAATACAGAGGATGGACATTCGGGAACAGAGCTAATGGCTATCGACATAGACAATATGTCAGAAAAGGAATTCAGACTAACAATTATCCAGGCAATAGCTAGGTTGGAGAAAGCCATGGATGGCCAAAGAGAATTGATCAGGCCAGAACTGAAAGCCACCAGGGATGTGGTTCACAATGTTAGGGCAGAACTGAAAGCCACCAGGGATGATGTTCAAAATGCTTCAAATGAGTTCCAATCCAATCTAAATTCTCTAAAAGCTAGGGTAACTGAGACAGAAGATAGAATTAGTGATCTGGAGGACAAACAGATAGAGAGGAAGGATCAGGAGGAAGCCTGGAACAAACAGCTCAGAAGCCACGAAAACAGAATCAGGGAAATAAACGATGCCATGAAACGTTCCAATGTCAGAATTATTGGAATCCCTGAAGGGGAAGAAAAAGAAAGAAGTCTAGAAGATATACTGGAAGAAGTTGTCTATGAAAATTTTCCCAATCTCACGAATGGAAACAATGTTCATGTACTAGAGGCAGAGAGATTTCCTCCCAAGATTTTAGATTCTCGAAAGTCCGCATGACACCTTATAGTTAAAATGGGAATTATGTTTCAAGAGAGACCCTCTTAAAAGCAGCTAGGACAAAAAAGCTCCTTACAAAGAGAGGAAAGCCTATTAGAATAATGTCAGACCTTTCCACAGAGACCTGGCAAGCCAGGAAGGGCTGGCAAAATATATTCAGAGTACTAAATGAGAAGAACATGCAACCAAGAATACTCTATCCAGCAAGACTGACATTTAACACGGATGGAGAGATCAAGAGTTTCCAAGACCGGCAAGGCTTAAAAGACTATGCAACCACCAAGCCGACACTGCAGGAAATATTAAGGGGGGTCCTATAAAAGAGAAAAAATCCTAAGAACATCATTGAACAGAAATATAGAAACAATCTACAGACAGAAAGACTTCAAAGGCAACACAATGTCAATAAAAACCGCTCTCAATAATCACTCTCAATGTGAATGGCCTAAATGAGCCCATAAAACGACATAGGGTTGCAGATTGGATAAAGCGACAGGACCCATCCATATGTTGTCTACAAGAGACCCATTTTGAACCTAAGGATACACCCAGACTGAAAGTGAAGGGATGGAGAAGCATCTTTCATGCCAATGGGTTTCAAAAGAAGGCCGGGGTAGCGATTCTCATATCAGATAAATTAGATTTTAAACTAAAGACTGTAGTCAGAGATACAGAAGGACACTACATCATTCTTAAAGGGACTATCCGCCAAGATGATCTAACAATTGTGAATATCTATGCCCCCAATATGGGAGCAGCCAATTACATAAGAAAACTATTAATCAAGATAAAAAGTCATATTGATATGAATACAATAATACAAGGAGATCTTAATACACCTCTCTCAGAAATAGACAGATCATTGAAGCAGAAAATTAATAAAGAAATGAGAGCATTGAATGAAACATTGGACCAGATGGACCTCATAGACATATACAGAACATTCCACCCGAAAACAACAGAATACTCATTCTCAAGTGCACATGGAACCTTCTCCAGAATAGACCACATACTGGGTCACAAAGCAGGACTCAACCGATACCAAAAGACTGATATTATTCCCTGCATATTCTCAGATCACAATGCTTTGAAACTGGAACTCAATCACAAGGAAAATTTCAGAAGGAACTCAAAGACCTGGAAGCTAAAGACCACCTTGCTTAAGAATGCTTGGATCAACCAGGAGATCAAAGATGAACTTAAACAATTCATGGAAACCAATGAGAATGAAGACACTTCAGTCCAAAACCTATACAGCAACGGCGGTTCTAAGGGGGAAATACATAGCCATCCAAGCCCCCCTCAAAAATATTGAAAAATCCAGAATACACCAGCTGTCTCTACACCTTAAAGAACTGGAGAATCAACAACAAATCAAACCAACTCCACATGCAAGAAGGGAAATAATCAAGATTAGAGCAGATATCAATGAGGTAGAAACGAGAGATACAGTAGAATGTATCAATGAAACGAGAAGGTGGTTTTTTGAAAGAATCAGTAAGATTGATAAACCATTGGCCACACTAATCCAAAAGAAAAGAGAGAAAGCCCAAATTAATAAAATTATGAATGAAAAGGGAGAGATCACAACTAACACCAAGGAAATAGAAACATTCATCAGAAATTATTACCAACAGTTATATGCCAATAAGCTAAGCAACCTAGATGAAATGGATGCATTCCTGGAAAACTACAAACTCCCAAATTTGAACCAGGAAGAAATTGACAACCTGAATTGACCGATATCTAGTAACGAGATTGAAGCAGTGATCAAAAACCTCCCAAAAAACAAGAGCCCAGGACCTGACGGATTCCCTGGGGTATTCTACCAAACTTTCAAACAAGAAATAACACCAATTCTCCTGAAGTTGTTCCAAAAAATTGAAGCAGAAGGAAAACTTCCAGACTCTTTTTATGAAGCCAGCATTACCCTGATCCCCAAACCAGGCAAAGACCCTACCAAAAAGGAGAATTTCAGACCAATACCACTGATGAATATGGATGCAAAGATTCTCAACAAGATCCTAGCAAACAGGATCCAGCAGCACATTAAAAAGATTATCCACCATGACCAGGTGGGATTCATCCCTGGGTTGCAAGTTTGGTTCAACATTCACAAATCAATCAATGTGATAGAACAAATCAATAAGAGAAGAGAGAAGAACCACATGATCCTCTCCATTGATGCAGAAAAAGCATTTGACATAATCCATCATCCGTTCCTGATTCAAACGCTTCAAGTATAGGGATAGAGGGAACATTCCTGAACTTCATAAAATCTATCTATGAAAGACCCACAGCAAATATCATCCTCAATGGGAAAAAGCTTGCAGCCTTCCCGTTGAGATCGGGAACACGACAAGGATGCCCACTCTCACCACTCTTGTTCAATATAGTATTAGAAGTCCTAGCAATGGCAATCAGACAACAAAGAGAAATAAAAGGTATCCAACTTGGCAAGGAAGAAGTCAAACTCTCTCTCTTCGCACATGACATGATTCTTTATATGGGAAACCCCAAGGACTCCACCCCCAAACTACTAGACCTCATACAGCAATTCAGTAACGTGGCAGGATACAAAGTCCATGTACAGAAATCAGTGGCTTTCTTATACACCAGCAGTGAAAATACAGAAAGGGAAATTAGAGAATCGATTCCATTTACTATAGCACCAAGAACCATAAGATACTTGGGCATAAACCTAACCAAAGAGGTAAAGGACCTGTACTCAAGGAACTACAGAACACTCATGAAAAAAACTGAAGAAGACACAAAAAGATGGAAGACTGTTCTATGCTCTTGGATTGGAAGAATAAACATTGTTAAAATGTCTATACTGCCTAGAGCATTCTATACATTTAATGCCATTCCGATCAAAATTCCACCGATATTTTTCAAAGAGCTGGAGCAAAGAATCCTAAAATTTGTATGGAGTCAGAAGAGACCCTAAATTGCTAAGGAAATGTTGAAAACCAAAACAAAACTGGCGACATCACGTTACCCGATTTCAAGCTTTACTACAAAGCTGTGATCACCAAGACAGTATGGTACTGGCATAAAAATAGAGACATAGACCAGTGGAACAGAGTGGAGAGCCCAGATATGGACCCTCAACTCTATGGTCAAAATAATCTTCGACAAAACAGGAAAAAATATTCAATGGAAAAAAGACAGTCTCTTCAATAAATGGTGCTGGGAAAACTGGACAGCGATATGTAGAAGAATGAAACTTGACCATTCTCTTACACCGTACACAAAGATAAACTCTAAATGGATAAAAGACCTCAACGTGAGACAGGAATCTATCAGAATCCTAGAGGAGAACATAGGCAGTAACCTCTTCGATATCAGCCACAGCAACTTCTTTCAAGATATGTCTCCAAAGGCCAAAGAAACAAAAGCAAAAATGAACTTTTGGGACTTCATCAAGATCAAAAGCTTCTGGGGAGATGAACCATGAGAGACTATGGACTCTGAAAAACAACCAGAGGGTTATGAAGGGGCGGCGGGGAGGTGGGGGTGGTTGGGAGGTTGAGGAACTAAGTGGTGGGTAATAGAGAGGGCACGTACTGCATGGAGCACTGGGTGTGATGCCAAAACAATGAACACTGTTATGCTGTAAATAAACAAATAAAAAAATAAAAAAAAAGCTTCTGCACAGCAAAGGAAACAGTCAACAAAACAAAAAGGCAACCCACGGAGTGGGAGAAGATATTTGCAAATGACAGTACAGACAAAAGTTTGATATCCAGGATCTATAAAGAACTTCTCAAACTCAACACACACAAAACAGATAATCCTATCGAAAAATGGGCAGAAGATATGAACAGACACTTCTCCACCGAAGACATACAAATGGCTATCAGACATATGAAAAAATGTTCATCATTACTAGCCATCAGGGAGATTCAAAATAAAACCACATTGAGATACCACCTAACACCAGTTAGAATGGCCAAAATTAGCAAGACAGGAAACAACGTGTGTTGGAGAGGATGTGGAGAAAGGGGAACCCTCTTACACTGTTGGTGGGATTGCAAGTTAGTGCAGCCACTTTGGAGAACAGTGTGGAGACTCCTGAAGAAATTAAGAATAGAGCTTCCCTATGACCCTGCAATTGCACTGCTGGGTATTTACCCCAAAGATACAGATGTAGTGAAAAGAAGGGCCATTTGTACCCCAATGTTTATTGCAGCAATGGCTACGGTCGCCAAACTATGGAAAGAACCAAGATGCCCTTCAACGGATGAATGGATAAGGAAGATGTGGTCCATATACACAATGGAGTATTATGCCTCCATCAGAAAGGATGAATACCCAACTTTTGTAGCAACGTGGACAGGACTGGAAGAAATTATGCTGAGCGAAATAAGTCAAGAAGAGAGAGTCAAGTATCTTATGGTCTCACTTCTTTGTGGAGCATAACAAATAACATGGATGACATGGGGAGATGGAGAGGAGAGGGAGTTGAGGGAAACTGGAAGGGGAGATGAACCATGAGAGACTATGGACTCTGAAAAACAACCAGAGGGTTTTGAAGGGTCGGGTCGGGGTGCTTGGAAGTTGAGGAACCAGGTGGTGGATAATAGGGAGGGCACATACTGCATGGAGCACTGGGTGTGATGCCAAAACAATGAACACTGTTATGCTGTAAATAAACAAATAAACGAATAAAAAAATAAATTAAAAAATAAATAAAAAATAAAATAACCAACCAGGAAGTCACTATAAGTTCACCATCCCACTGGACAACTCTACTGTAAGGTCCATGACCATCTCCCAAGTAACACTTCCAATCATTGGACTCAGTATCTTCCTCTAATAACTAACACCACCAACAGCAGTGGAAATGACTACCTGAATCCTTTTTTCTTTTATGTTTCTGATCTCTGTGAATGGCCCTACATCTACATCTTAGGCACTGGATCTACCAAATTTCCCAAACCAGAAACCCAAAGGTAAGGCTGGATTTGCCCAAGGGACGTGAGGAGAAGCAGGAACAATTGCTAAAAGCTAATTATTCTTAGCATCTTAATCTTTTTAAATCTGTGTCCTCGTCTCATATTTATGGCCATCACCTAACTCAGAAATCTATCAGCAACTCTCTGGGACCCTGTACCAGCCTCACAGATCTTCCATTCTCCACTGTGGAGCTGGAGGAACTGTTACCCCGTGAAAATCTGGACACCTGCATCCTCTGTTTACTAGCCTTTCATTTGACACCTACTGATCCCATAATAAAATCAAAACTTGTATTGAAAATAAAATCAAAAGGTATATTGAAAAAAAAAAGAAGATGGGGTACATATATATAGTGGAATATTATTCAGCCACAAAAAAGAATGAAATCTTACCATTTGCAACAATGTGGGTAGATTTAGAAAGTTAATGCTAAGCAAAATAAGTCAGCCAAAAAAGACAAATGCCATTCATACGTGGAATTTAAGAAGGAAAACAAATGAGCAAAAGGAAAAAAAGAGAGAGAAGGAGGGAGCAAATCAAGAAAAAGTCTTAACTACAGAGCACAAACTGACAGTTACCAAAGGGGAAGTAGGTGAGGAGATGGGTGCAATGGGCGATGGGGATGAAGATAGGGATTTGTCATCATGCACACTGTGTGACTAATATAAAAACTTCTTTTAAAAAGTAGTGGTAAATTAATCTGCTAGGAAAACTGGAAAAAGAGATTAAAAGTAAAAAAAAAATATACTATGTCAGAGATTAATTACCTAAAATTTATTTCTGTAAAAATTAAATCATTTAATAATAAATTCTATTCTATTCTAAAAAAAAAAAGATATATCTCCAAAGTCCAAGGAAACAAAAGCAAAAATGAACTTTTGGGACTTCATCAAGATCAAAAGCTTCTGCACAGCAAAGGAAACAGTCAACAAAACATAAAGGCAACCCACGGAATGGGAGAAGATATTTGCAAATGACAGTACAGACAAAAGGTCTATAATGAACTTCTCAAACTCAACACACACAAAACAGATAATCATATCAAAAAAATGGGCAGAAGATATGAACAGACACTTCTCCAACGAAGACATACAAATGGCTTTCAGACACATGAAAAAATGTTCATCATCACTAGCCATTAGGGAGATTCAAATTAAAACCACATTGAGATACCAACTGACACCAGTTAGAATGGCCAAAATTAGCAAGACAGGAAACAACGTGTGTTGGAGAGGATGTGGAGAAAGGGGAACCCTCTTCCACTGTTGGTGGGAATGCAAGTTAGTGCAGCCACTTTGGAGAACAGTGTGGAGATTCCTGAAGAAATTAAGAAGAGAGCTTCCCTATGACCCTGCAATTGCACTGCTGGGTATTTACCCCAAAGATACAGATGTAGTGAAAAGAAGGGTCATCTGTACCCCCAATGTTTATTGCAGCAATGGCTACGGTCACCAAACTATGGAAAGAACCAAGATGCCCTTCAACGGATGAATGGATAAGGAAGATGTGGTCCATATACTGGATGGAGTATTATGCCTCCATCAGAAAGGATGAATACCCAACTTTTGTAGCAACATGGACGGGACTGGAAGAGATTATGCTGCGTGAAATAAGTCAAGGAGAGAGAGTCAAGTATCATATGGTCTCACTTCTTTGTGGGGCATAACAAATAACATGGAGGACATGGGGAGATGGAGGAGAGGGAGTTGAGGGAAATTGGAAGGGGAGATGAACCATGAGAGACTATGGACTCTGAAAAACAACCAGAGGGTTTTGAAGGGGCGGGGTGGGTGGGAGGTTGAGGAACCAGGTGGTGGGTAATAGGGAAGGCATGTACTGCATGGAGCACTGGGTGTGATGACAAAACAATGAACACTGTTATGCTGTAAATAAACAAACAAATATATATGTTTTGTTTAACCAAATATCTGGGCACTCCATGACCCAGTCCAATTGATACAGAAAATTAATCATCACAGGGTTCAACAACAGATATAACCAGACAGAATAAGGAATCAGACACATGAATGTAAGTAAATTGAAATTAACAGTCTGAGAAGCAAAAATAACAGAACAAGGAAGAAAAATTAACACATGAATGTAAGTAAATTGAAATTAACAGTCTGAGAAGCAAAAATAACAGAACAAGGAAGAAAAATTAAAAGCCTAAGTGACCTTTATACTAACAGGAATAAAAAATAGTTGGAGTAACAGAAAGAGATAAAAAAGGCATTTAGAAAGAATATTTGAGGAAACAAAAGTTGAAAGCTTACCAAATTTCATGAAATACATGACTCTGTATATTCAAAAAGGTCAAAATCTTCAATCAGAATAAACTCAAAGTTATTCACACAGAGACATATTATAATCCAACTGTTAAAAAATAAAGACAAAATCTTGAAAGCAGCAAAAGAGAAATGACTTTTCATGTACAGGAAAATCAATAAGACTAACAGCTAACTTTTTTCAAAAACCATGGAGGTCAGATATGGAAGTGATTACATAATTAAAGTACTAAAAGAAAAATAAAACTGTTAATCAAGATTTCCAAAAATGGGGTGCCTGGGTGGCTCAGTGGGTTAAAGCCTCTGCCTTTGGCTCAGGTCATGATCCCACGGTCCTGTGATCAAGCCCCACATCAGGCTCTCTGCTCAGCAGGAAGCTTGCTTCTCCCTCTCTCTCTCTGCCGGCCTCTCTGCCTACTTGTGATCTCTGTCTGTCAAATAAATAAATAAAATTAAAAAAAAAAAGATTTCCAAAATCTATTCTTCAAAAATCGTAGAGGGAGTAAGTAACATCAGAAAAGTAGAGAGCAACAAAGTTACAAGTTTTTCCCCCTAAGAGGAAAACAAAAACAAAAACAAAACAAAACACTAGACGATGTCTGAATCAACTTTGTTGCAGCTTTTTAAAATAGTCAAAGACCTAATGTAACCAAGAAAATGCGCTCAAGAAAAAGCCATATTAAAAACAATAGAAAAAATGGAGTATTTTTACTCATTCCTACCCCACTTACTGGCATGACACAGTCAGGAGAAAGTAGCCCAGTTTCCAGTTCTCTCTCTCAGCTACTAATAACAGAGTATAACTTATTTTCAACATTCTAATCTCTCTGAAGTTTGTGCAAAAGATTGGTTTCTCTATCATCTGACTTTTGGCTCCAAAGGGAAGTCACAGAATAGTTGGATTTCAGGCTAGCAGAAACAAGTAAAGGAAATGGAGATAACACTGACATGTGAAAGATGTAATCAACTGTAAAACTACAGATGTCTTGGAAAACAGATTATAACAAAGGAATAGAATAGATCAAGTAAGTCCCCAAGAAGAGGCTTCAGTGAGACTCATTGGGCTATTAAGACATATAAAAGCAGCCAGAGGAAATTGGGGGGGGGGGGGGAAGCATACATACAGACCCAGACAGGATATATGACCTGAGAAGGCTTTAAATTTTCACCCTGGGCTAATACCCAGGTTCATATCACTCCCCTATAATTAGTGAATGTCTTTTATGACAGTCTGTAAAGTTTGGGAAAAAGTGTGTTTTTTAAAAAACTATTCTTTTTTTTTTTTTTAAGTAGGTCCCATGACTAGCATGGAACCCAAAGTAGGGCTCAAACTCTTGACCCTGAGGTCAAGACCTAAGCTGAGATCAAGAGTCTGACATTTAACTGATGAGCCACACAAGTGCCCATCAAATATTCACTTTTAACAAAAGATCATCAGCATCCAAACAGAAGGGAAACATGGGCCACTCAAAGAGACAAAATATCCAGAAACTGGCCTGAAAGAAACATAAGCATCAGACTTACTAGATTAATTAAAAAAAAAACTGTCTTATATTCTCGAATTGGTAAAAAGAAAACACAGAAGAGTGCTAAAATAAATCAGAAAAATAATATATGAACAAAGTAAAAATATCAGTAAAGATGTAGAAATAATAAATAAGAACCAGAAATTTCATGCTGAAAAATACCAGAACCATATTGAGAAATATAATACAGTGTTCAACAAAAGAGTTGACAGACAGAAAAAAGAAACAGCAAACTTGAAGAAAAGCTATTTGGAACTATTATGTTTGAGGAGCAAAAGGACAATAAAATGACAAAGTGAACAGACCTATGACTTATGAGACACCATCAAGTAAAAAATATGGGCATTATGGGAGTCCAAGAAGGAGATGAGTAAAATAAAGAAACAGAGAGATTATTTGAAGACATAATATCTGAAAATTCCCAAATTTAAGGTAGAACAAGGGCATATAAATCAAAAAAGTGCAAACAATGACAAATAAGATAAATTCAAGTGTATTTATATTGAGACATGAAACGATGAAAATGTGAAAAGGGAGCAACAAAGAATCTTGAAAATAATTTTTTAAGTGACTCATTACATACAAAGGATTTTTCTTTGGAATTATCTGATGATTTCTCAGCAGAAATTTTGGAAACCAGAAAACAGTGGAACAATACATTTATAGTGCTAAAAGAAGAAGCTGTCAACCAAGAGTATCATAGTGAATTCATTACTATTAGGATTGCTCAACAAGAAATTTTAGGAATCCTCCAAATTGAAATAAGATAGTTCTAGGTACTAACTCAAAATCTTATGAAAACATAAAGTTGTCCAGTACTAGTAAATACATGGCTATTTCCTTTGCTCTGTGGAAACAAAGGCAGAAGAAAAATTATTAAATTTCCTTACTACCCAGAGCCCACTGACAAGCCCTTGAAACAGGCAGAGTGACATTACTCTAAGGACTCCACTACCTCCACTTTAATACTTTGCTAAGGGAAAAAGCCAGTCCTAGCCTGACCAGTTTTCACCCACAGCAAGGATCCTGTAAATCTACTTTAACATATAAAAATTCCTTTGGAAACTTCCTTTATCTCCAAACTCTCCAAGATACATGCTGGCAATCATCCCCAAGCATATGGTCCACCAACATACATCTGAAGGGCCTCATGACTAAGGTTTGGTAATGGTAATGAAATGAACTTTTCCCAACAACAGCTAGCCCCTCAAGGTCCTGAATACCTTGTTTCCAAAATTCCTTAGGGACTTATGATATCCCTGACCCCCTCCCAACTTGCAAGTATATAATGGGCCACTCCTCACAACCCTGGTGCAACTCTTTCTGCCCATGGGTCCTGTCCCCATGCTTTAATAAACCACCACTTTGCACCAAAGAATTCTTTCTTGGTCATTGGCTCTGAATCTCACCCCGCTGAACCTCACCTAAATTCTAAAACTTCATCCATCATAAATTATATAATATATATATATATATATATATGTATATATATATATTAAATATATAATATATATATGTATATATATATACATTTATATATATATGTATATATATATTATATAATTTATGATGGATGAAGTTTTATATATATATATATACATATTCAATTGTGTAAATTGTCTCCCTTCAGTTATATATATATATATATATATATATATATATATATATACATTAGAGCTCCTTAATATGTAAAGCAACTGAAGGGAGACAATTTACACAACTGAAGGAAGAAATGGATACCTTTTACAGTGATAGTAGGGGACTTCAGTGTTCCACTTTCAATAATAGATAGGGCAACCAAGTAGAAAAATGAAAAGAAAATAGAGCACTAAAACAACAATATAGATCAACTGGACCTAACAGATGTAGATATGATATATATGTCACATTCTACACAAAAACAGAGTGCTTGTAAAACATTCACTGAGGTATACCATGTATTCAGCCACAAAAGAAACCTTAATAAATTTTAAGAAATGGAAATCACACAGAGTAACATTTCTGAGCAAAATTTTTAAAAACTAGAAATCAACAGCATTAAAGAACTATAAAATCCAGATGTATATGGAAATTAACACAATATTTACAATCAATGAATCAAAGAATAAATCACAAGAGAAATTTGAAAATATCTTGACAAATGTATATGTAAACACAAATGCCAAAAAATATAAGATACAGTGAAATCAGCTAAGAGGGACATTTGTAACTATAAACACTTACATTAAAAAAGAGAAAGGTAATCAACAATGTAAATTAACATCTTAAGGAACTAAATAAAAAACAAAACAAAACCCAAAGGCACCAGAAGGAAGAAAATAACAAGGATTAGTGTAGACAAACTTGAAAAAGATTGCCAAGAGGAAGATGTCAGAATAGGAGGAGGACCTAAGTTTGTCTCCTTCCAAGAACATAACTAGATAACTATCACTTTATTTAAATGATGAGGGATCAGAAATCTAGCTGAGGACAAAGCAGAAGCTGACATGTCACAACCACACCCCCCACACACTCCTGCATGGGACATGTGTAACAGTCTTTCAGGAAGCTCCCAACTACCTTAATGTTAATGCCTTCCTAGAAGGAAAAAACAACCTTAACTTGACAACAGAAGGCCTCCAGTATTCTGTGAGTCTTCTTTAACATATAAAAATCCTTTTGAAACCTCCCTTTTCCTTATCTCCCCCAACCCATAGTATATAATCAGCCACTCCTCACAACCCCAGTGCAGGAGCTCTTTCTGCTCAAGGGTCCTGTCCCCATGCTTTAACAAAACCACCATTTTGCACCAAAGTCATCTTAAGAATTCTTTCTTGGCCATTGGCTGTGAAAAAGAGATAGGCTGTATTTCATCATTTCTTGAAACCAGTGGGACATAAAGCCTAGAGTTTTAGAAGTCAGTGGGCTTGACTGGAATAGAGCATGAGAGCACTGTGCTGCTCTTAGAAAGAAGGTGGAAAGAAAGCAGAAAAAAAAAGAACAAACCCATAGGCAGTAAGCATGGAAATAGAAACCTAAAGAATGCCTGGAGCACACATAAGGATCTTCACAGATATGCTTCTCTAGGAACAAAGGATCCACAAGGCACCATTTCCTTTCCCCACTCCAAAGCATAATCTAAAATCCCCTATAGGAAGCAGTCAATTTCCAACACTAGCTGCCTAACAAAATACACCAGGCCCCAACCCCCTATGCACTGACAAGGACTACCCTTCTCTTTCACAGCTTGCCTCAGTCCCAGAGATGCAGGTCCCTTCCCCAGAAGACCAACAGAAATGCCTGCCTACACAAGTCTCTGATCAGAGAGTTCTGCAGGGCTTCAGATTTAGTGGAAGTAATATCAGGTCCATTTAACAAGCAGACCAGAACACACTGAGTTAAGACTCACCACATTCTGGCCAATAATCCAACACTGACCACTGGGGCAAAGCAGATGACTGACCTGAAGGATATAGCAATCAAAACACCACAGAAGAGTGCATGCAGCACTCACAAGAGACACCTCCTAAAGAACCATGCCCTGGTCATTATATGTTTCTTCTTCATAAAGCCATTACACTCAGGAGAGAAAATAAAATGAACTTTTCTAACACAGAGAAGACAGAGACTTAGACAAAGTGCCAAGATAGATGAATTCATCACAAATGAAAGAACTAGGTCATGGTCAGAGATCTAAGCAAAACAGATATAAGTAAGATGCCTGATGGAGAATTTAAAGCAATATTTCTAAGGATATTAGCTGGATTTGAGAAAAGAATTGAAGACTTCAGAGAGACCTTTACCACAGAGATAAGGAATTAAAAAAGAATCAGTCAGAAATAAAAACGCATGCACTGAGATTGGAAACAGTTGTGATACAATGAACACAAAGCTGGAAGAAGCAGAGAAATGAGCAAGTGACATAGAAGACAAAATAATGGAAAATAATGAAACTGAACAAAGACAGAAAAAATTATGGAACACTAGAATAGACTTAGGGAACTCAGTGACTCTATCAAACATAATAACACCTGGGAGACCCAGAAAAAGAAGAGAAAAATGGGGGGGGGGGTAGAAAATTCACTTAGGAAATAATAACTGAAACTTTCCCTAATCTGGGGAAAGAAACAGACATCTAGATATAGGAAGCAAGAGAAATCCCAACAAAATCAACAAAAGGCCAATGCCAAGATATACTGAAATTAAATTCACAAAATAGATTGATACAGAAAAGCTCTTAAAAGCAGCAGGACAAAAGAAGGCCTTAATGGATAAGAGAAGATAAATAAGGCTAGCTGCAGATTTCTCAAGAGAAATTTGGTAAAGCAGATGGGAGTGGCATGATATATTCAAAGTGCTGAATGGGAAAAATATGCAGCTAAGAATGCTTTATTCACAAAAGCTATAATTCAAGGTAGAAGGAGAGATAAAGAGTTTCCCAGACAGCAGTGCCTGAGTGGTGAAGTCAGCTAAGTGTCTGACTCTTGGTTTCAGCTCATGTCATAATCTCAGGGTCATGCAATCAATTCCCTCTTCAGGCTCTACACTCAGTGAGGAGTCTGCTTTAGTTTGTCTCTGCTTCTCCCTCTGCCCCTCTTCTGTTTTCCCTAGCTGTTTCTCTCCATCAAATAAGTAAATAAATCTATTTTTAAAACAAAATGTTTCCCAGACAAACAGAAACTAAAGGAGTCTGTGACCACTAAATCATTCCTGCAGGAAATATTAAAGGGGATTCTCTGAGTTGATGGGAAAGACCAAAAGTGACAAAGACAAGAAAGAACCAGAGAAAACCTGGAGAAACAACAATAAAACAAGTGGTCAAATAACATTAAATACATATCTATCAATAATTACTCTGAATGTAAATGGACTAAACACTCTAATCAAAAGACATAAGGTATAGGTGGGTTTAAAAAAAAACAACAATAACAAGATTCATCTATATACTGTCAGCAAGAGATTCATTTAAGGCAAAAAGACACCTTCATATTCAAAGTGAGGAGACAGAGAAACATTTATCATGCAAATGGACAACCAAAGTAAACTGGAGTAGTGATACCTGTATGAAAAAAAAACAACAACAACATAAAACTAGACATTAAAACAAATAGTGTAAGAAGGGATAGAGAAGAGCACTGTATCATAATAACGGGACCATTAAAACAAGAAGATCTAACAGTTGTACATATTTATGCATCCGACTTGGGAGCACCCAAATATATAAAGCAATTAATTACAAACATAAAGAAACTCATTGATAATAAAACAGTAATGATGAGGTATGTTAACAACCCACTTACATCAATGGACAGATCATCTAAACAGAAAACCAATAAAGAAACAATGGCTTTGAATGACACATTGGACCAGAAGGACTTAACAGATTTATTCAGAGCACTTCATCCTAAAGCAGCAGGATGCACATTCTTTTCAAGTGTAAATGGGACATTCTCCAGAGCAGATTACATACTAGGTCACAAATCAGGCCTCAACAAGCACACAGATTGAGATCATACCATGCATATATTCTGATAACAATGCTATGAAATGAAGTGAACTACAAGAAAAACTTTGGGAAGACCACAAATAAATGCAGGTTAAACAAATGCTACTAAACAATGAATGTGGGTGGCAACAAGAAAATCAAGGAAGAATTAAAAACAAATACATGGAAACAAGTGAAAATGAAAACAGTGGTTCAAAACATTTGGGACAATGAGCCAAGATTTCTACTCAGCTATAGGATCACAAGAAGAAATAACCAATGCATATGTACCCATTCTGGTTTGTGGTTTTTTTTTTTTTTTTTTTTTTTGGTTTTGGAATTTGTCTTTTTTTTTTATTTTCCCATTTTATTTATTTTTTTAGCATAACAGTATTCACTGTTTTTGCACAACACCCAGCGCTCCATGCAAAACGTGCCCTCCCCATTACCCACCAACTGTTCCTCCAACCTCCCACCCCTGACCCTTCAAAACCCTCAGGTTGTTTTCCAGAGTTCATAGTCTCTTATGGTTCGCCTCCTCTTCCAAATTTTTTTTTTAAATAAACATATAATGTATTTTTATCCCCAGGGGTACAGGTCTGTGAATCGCCAGGTTTACACACTTCACAGCACTCACGATAGCACATACCCTCCCCAATGTCCATAGCCCCCTCCCCCTCTCCCAATCACACCTCCCCCCAGCAACCCCCAGTTTGTTTTGTGAGATTAAGAGTCATTTATGGTTTGTCTCCCTCCCAATCCCATCTTGTTTCATTTATTCTTCTCCTATCCCCCTAACCCCCCAGGTTGCTTCTCCATGTCCTCATATCAGGGAGATCATATGATAGTTGTCTTTCTCTGATTGACTTATTTCACTAAGCATGATACGCTCTAGTTCCATCCACGTTGTCGCAAATGGCAAGATTTCATTTCTTTTGATGGCTGCATAGTATTCCATTGTGTATATATACCACATCTTCTTTATCCATTCATCTGTTGATGGACATCTAGGTTCTTTCCATAGTTTGGCTATTGTAGACATTGCTGCTATAAACATTCGGGTACACGTGCCCCTTCGGATCACTATGTTTGTATCTTTAGGGTAAATACCCAGTAGTGCAATTGCTGGGTCATAGGGTAGTTCTATTTTCAACATTTTGAGGAACCTCCATGCTGTTTTCCAGAGTGGTTGCACCAGCTTGCATTCCCACCAACAGTGGAGGAGGGTTCCCCTTTCTCCACATCCTCGCCAGCATCTGTCATTTCCTGACTTGTTCATTTTAGACATTCTGACTGGTGTGAGGTGATATCTCATTGTGGTTTTGATTTGTATTTCCCTGACGCCGAGTGACGTAGAGCACTTTTTCATGTGTCTGTTGGCCATCTGGATGTCTTCTTTGCAGAAATGTCTGTTCATGTCCTCTGCCCATTTCTTGATTGGATTGTTTGTTCTTTGGGTGTTGAGTTTGCTAAGTTCCTTATAGAATTTGGATACTAGTCCTTTATCTGATGTGTCGTTTGCAAATATCTTCTCCCATTCTGTCAGTTGTCTTTTGGTTTTGTTAACTGTTTCCTTTGCTGTGCAAAAGCTTTTGATCTTGATGAAATCCCAATAGTTCATTTTTGCCCTTGCTTCCCTTGCCTTTGCCGTTGTTCCTAGGAAGATGTTGCTACGGCTGAGGTCGAAGAGGTTGCTGCCTGCATTCTCCTCAAGGATTTTGATAGATTCCTTTCTCACATTGAGGTCCTTCATCCATTTGGAGTCTATTTTCGTGTGTGGTGTAAGGAAGTGGTCCAATTTCATTTTTCTGCATGTGGCTGTCCAATTTTCCCAGCACCATTTATTGAAGAGGCTGTCTTTTTTCCATTGGACATTCTTTCCTGCTTTGTCGAAGATTAGTTGACCATAGAGTTGAGGGTCTATTTCTGGGCTCTCTATTCTGTTCCACTGATCTATGTGTCTGTTTTTGTGCCAGTACCATGCTGTCTTGATGATGACAGCTTTGTAGTAGAGCTTGACGTCTGGAATTGTGATGCCACCAACTTTGGCTTTCTTTTTCAATATTCTTTTGGCTATTCGAGGTCTTTTCTGGTTCCATATAAATTTGAGGATTATTTGTTCCATTTCTTTGAAAAAAATGGATGGTATTTTGATACGGATTGCATTAAATGTGTAGATTGCTTTAGGTAGCATGGACATTTTCACAATATTTATTCTTCCAATCCAGGAGCATGGAACATTTTTCCATTTCTTTGTGTCTTCCTCAATTTCTTTCATGAGTACTTTAAAATTTTCTGCATATAGATTCTTAGCCTCTTTGGTTAGGTTTATTCCTAGGTATCTTATAGTTTTGGGTACAATTGTAAATGGGATTGACTCCTTAATTTCTCTTTCTTCTGTCTTGTTGTTGGTGTACAGAAATGCAACTGATTTCTGTGCATTGATTTTATATCCTGACACTTTACTGAATTCCTGTACAAGTTCTAGCAGTTTTGGAGTGGAGTCTTTTGGGTTTTCCACATATAGTATCATATCATCTGCGAAGAGTGATAGTTTGACTTCTTCTTTACCAATTTGGATGCCTTTAATTTCTTTTTGTTGTCTGATTGCTGAGGCTAGGACTTCTAGTACTATGTTGAATAGCAGTGGTGATAATGGACATCCCTGCCGTGTTCCTGACCTTAGCGGAAAAGCTTTCAGTTTTTCTCCATTGAGAATGATATTTGCGGTGGGCTTTTCATAGATGGCTTTGATAATATTGAGGTATGTGCCCTCTATCCCTACACTTTGAAGAGTTTTGATCAGAAAGGGATGCTGTACTTTGTCAAATGCTTTTTCAGCATCTATTGAGAGTATCATATGGTTCTTGTTCTTTCTTTTATTAATGTGTTCTATCACATTGATTGATTTGCGGATGTTGAACCAACCCTGCAGCCCTGGAATAAATCCCACTTGATCGTGGTGAATAATCCTTTTAATGTACTGTTGAATCCTATTGGCTAGTATTTTGGCGAGAATTTTTGCGTCTGTGTTCATCAAGGATATTGGTCTGTAGTTCTCTTTTTTGGTGGGATCCTTGTCTGGTTTGGGGATCAAGGTGATGCTGGCCTCATAAAATGAGTTTGGAAGTTTTCCTTCCGTTTCTATTTTTTGGAACAGTTTCAGGAGAATAGGAATCAGTTCTTCTTTAAATGTTTGGTAGAATTCCCCTGGCAAGCCGACTGGCCCTGGGCTTTTGTTTGTTTGGAGAGTTTTGATGACTGTTTCAATCTCCTTACTGGTTATGGGCCTGTTCAGGTTTTCTATTTCTTCCTGGTTCAGTTGTGGTAGTTTATATGTCTCTAGGAATGCATCCATTTCTTCCAGATTGTCCAATTTGTTGGCGTAGAGTTGCTCATAGTATGTTCTTCTAATTGTCTGTATTTCTTTGGTGTTAGTTGTGATCTCTCCTCTTTCATTCATGATTTTATTGTTTTGGGTCCTTTCTCTTTTCTTTTTGATGAGTCTCGCCAGGGGTTTATCAATCTTATTGATTCTTTCAAAGAACCAGCTCCTAGTTTCATTGATTTTTTCTATTGTTTTTTTTGGTTTCTATTTCATTGATTTCTGCTCTGATCTTTATGATTTCTCTTCTCCTGCTGGGTTTAGGGTTTCTTTCTTGTTCTTTCTCCAGCTCCTTTACGCGTAGGGTTAGGTTGTGTACTTGAGACCTTTCTTGTTTCTTGAGAAAGGCTTGTACCGCTATATATTTTCCTCTCAGGACTGCCTTTGCTGTGTCCCACAGATTTTGAACTGTTGTGTTTTCAATATCATTTTTTTCCATGAATTTTTTCAATTCTTCTTTAATTTCCTGGTTGACCCATTCATTCTTTAGAAGGATGCTGTTTAGTCTCCATGTATTTGGGTTCCTCTTGTGATTGAGTTCTAGCTTCAGAGCATTGTGGTCTGAAAATATGCAGGGAATGATCCTAATCTTTTGATACCGGTTGAGACCTGATTTGTGACCCAGGATGTGATCTATTCTGGAGAAAGTTCCATGTGCACTAGAGAAGAATGTGTATTCTGTTGCTTTGGGATGAAATGTTCTGAATATAACTGTGATGTCCATCTGGTCCAGTGTGTCATTTAAGGCCTTTATTTCCTTGTTGATCTTTTGCTTGGATGATCTGTCCATTTCAGTGAGGGGAGTGTTAAAGTCTCCTACTATTATTGTATTATTATTTATGTGTTTCTTTGATTTTGTTATTAATTGGTTGATATAGTTGGCTGCTCCCACGTTAGGGGCATAGATATTAAAAATTGTTAGATCTTCTTGTTGGACAGACCCTTTGAGTAGGATATAGTGTCCTTCCTCATCTCTTATTATAGTCTTTGGCTTAAAATCTAATTGATCTGATATAAGGATTGCCACCCCAGCTTTATTCTGATGCCCATTAGCATGGTAAATTGTTTTCCACCCCCTCACTTTAAATCTGGAGGTGTCTTCACGTCTAAAATGGGTTTCTTGCAGGCAACATACTGATGGTTTTTTTTTTTTTTATCCATTCTGATACCCTGTGTCTTTTGATTGGAGCATTTAGCCCATTACCATTCAGGGTAACTATTGAGAGATATGAATTTAATGCCATTATTAGCCTGTAAGGTGACTGTTCCTGTATATTGTCTCTGTACCTTTCTGATCTACTACTTTTAGGCTCTCTCTTTGCTTAGAGGACCCCTTTCAATATTTCCTGTAGAGCTGGTTTGGTGTTTGCAAATTCTTTCAGTTTTTGTTTGTCCTGGAAGCTTTTGATCTCTCCTTCTATTTTCAATGATAGCTTAGCTGGATAGAGTATTCTTGGCTGCATGTTTTTCTCGTTGAGTGCTCTGAATATATCATGCCAGCTCTTCCTGGCCTGCCAGGTCTCTGTGGATAAGTCTGCTGCCAATCTAATATTTTTACCATTCTATGTTACAGACTTCTTTTCTCGGGCTGCTTTCAGGATTTTCTCTTTGTCACTAAGACTTGTCAATTTTACTATTAGGTGACGGGGTGTGGACCTATTCTTGTTGACTTTGAGGGGGGTTCTCTGCATCTCCTGGATTTTGATGCTTGTTCCCTTTGCCATATTAGGGAAATTCTCTCCAATGATTCTCTCCAATAGACCTTCTGCTCCCCTCTGTGTTTCTTCTTCTTCTGGAATCCCAATTATTCTAATGTTGTTTCGTCTTATGTTGTCACTTATCTCTCGAATTCTCCCCTCATGATCCAGTAGCTGTTTGTCCCTCTTTTGTTCGGCTTCTTTATTCTCTGTCATTTGGTCTTCTATATCACTAATTCTTTCTTCTGCCTCATTTATCCTAGCAGTGAGAGCCTCCATTTTTGATTGCACCTCATTAATAGCTTTTTTGATTTCAACTTGGTTAGATTTTAGTTCTTTAATTTCTCCAGAAAGGGCTTTAATATCTCCAGAGAGGGTTTCTCTAATATCTTCCATGCCTTTTTCGAGCCCGGCTAGAATGTTCAGAATCGTCATTCTGAACTCTTGATCTGACATAGTACCCATGTCTGTGTTGATTAGGTCCCTAGCCTTCGGTACTGTCTCTTGTTCTTTTGTTTGTGGTGATTTTTTCCGCCTTGTCATTTTGTCCAGATAAGAGGATATGAAGGAGCAAATAAACTACTAAAAGGGTGGCAAAGACCCCAGAAAAATGCGCTGTAACCAAGTCAGAAGAGACCCCTAATTGTGGGGGGGAGAAAGGGGATAAAAACAGGTTCTTTCAGAAAGTGGTTGATTTTCTGTTTCTAGAGTTGCTGTTCTTCTTCTCTTCGCTCTCCCGTTGGATTTGTAGGTGTTTGCAATGTTTAGATAAGCTATCAAGCTGATCTCCTGCTACCTGATGTCGTCTCAGGCTGCTACTTCTCCGCCATCTTGACTCCTCCCCCCCTGGTTTGTGTTTTTTTGTTGTTGTTTTGTTTTGTTTTGTTTTACTTTCAGAAGAGTATTCAATAACTTACATGAGATATTCAATACTTTATTACAAAGTAAAGTTTTGTGTTAGATAATTTTATGCAATGAAGCAAACATAACTATTCTGAGAATGTTTAAGGTAGGTTAGAGTAAGCTAAGATTTTATAGATTAGATGTGTTAAATGCATTTTTAATCATGATGTTTTCAAGTTGCAATGGATTCCTTGGGATGCAACCCCATCATAAGTTGAGGAACATTTATATGAATAGTTTTCTTACTTAGTATGGAAATGTTATTTTAGATAGGCAATAATGTCATAAATGTGATGTTTGATGTCTATTAGTAAACTGAACTTTTGTAGCAATCTATTATCCCCATAGAGGCAATGCTACCTCTCCCAGATGTGCTCCATGAAAAGTAAACCACCTCTCCCAGTGCATCCCAGGGGATCCTCAGTTCAAGCTGTTGCTCCTGGGTGCTCTGCCCTCCCTCATAGGAGTACTGCAGCACCCTCCAGGCTCCATACTGTCCATGGTGCACACCTCTTTAGAACTCTAGTCTTTGAGCTCCACTGCTTGTAAAAACTCATAAAAATCAGCCCCTCTCAGTTTTCCAGTCAATGCAGTCAATGGATTTGAGGAAGTGCTTTTCCTTGTGGAATGCTTGTACACTTCTCTCTCTCTCTCTCTCTCTCTCTCTCTCTCCATGATAGGGCTCTCAACCCTCCACAGAACCCATGATTTCTTTCTCCCCCAAAATTATATCTCCACATCTCCAGATCTCCTACCTTTCACAATGTAGCCTCAACTTTCCCTCTAGTTGTGCAATTTGTTGTCAGTCCTTGGATCAATTTCTTGGGTGTTCAGAATATTTGTTTATTTGTCTGTTTATTTATTCTATTTTGAATACATAAATATTTGATATTTATCTAGCTGTCTTTGAGGGACAATGCAAACCTAAAGTACTCCTCCTACTCTGCCATTTTATTATTTTAAGAAGTGTATTTGGGGCACATGGGTGGCTCAATTGGTTAGGTGTCCATCTGCCTCTTG